>NC_133788.1:3383409-3592728 GCF_003597395.2 Chelonoidis abingdonii | reverse complement strand
GGATGAATCTTTTCTGGTTCCTTGTATTTGGGTTGTCTCTTTGTGCATGGGAATATGTTCTTATGTATCTGTTGAGCTGTAAGGATTGCATCAATTACTCCAGGTTAGCCCGAGAGGAAGTCTGGGTGGGAGAGAGAGGAAGGGAAGTGGGCTAATTTCCCTCTTGTGTTAGGTGTTGTAGGCTCAGGGTTTCTGAGTCTTGGGGTCCCTCCAGGGAAGGTTTTGGGGAGACCAGAGGGGGCCAAAACCCTGGAAATTTTGGATGGTGGCAGTGAGATCAGATCCAAGCTGGTAATAAGCTTGGGGGAGTTTCATACAAGCACCCAGATTTTGGACGCTAAGGTCCAGATTTGGGAGAAAGGCTTATGATAGGGTCCTTCCAGAGCAGGCCAGGGGTGAGGCTGGGGGTTGGGTGGTGGGAGGACCCAGAAACCCATGGTGCCCTCTCTAGCTAATGTGGCTGAGAACAGCCCTTGGGCTGCTTTAAATTGTGCTGGGGACCAAGTCAGGCTGAGGATCGGGGGCTTAGAGCCTCCCCTAGCCCAGCAGGCCGATCAGAGCTCAGCAGGCTGGGCAATCTGGGCCTGTGACTCCAATGGCTCCATACGCAAGTGGGTGGGCCTGAACCGGAGCCCCTCACATCCGGTGGCAGCAATGGCAGAAAGCCGGATCCGAATGGGGACCAAGGTGAGGGGGACACTGGCCTTATCCCCAGGGTGGGGAGGCAGGAGCAGCCATGGGCATGACCTGGCAACTGCCCCCCAGCTTGCTGAGCCAACACCAGCCCCAGCGCCACAGGATAAGTGTGTGAGACGTGGCCTGCTGGGTGTTTGGGCAGGGCTGGCTCCTGCCGGCCCTCCCTGTGCACGCTTCTCCCCTCCCAGCCCGGCCTGGGGATGTGCAAAACCCTGGCAACGCAGGTGATGCTGGTCGTGCTGAGGGTGAAATGCCCGTGTGTCAAGCAGTGGGGGAGGACAGTCAGCACTGGGACGACAAGTGCCCCTCAGCGTGGCAGCGACATGCCCCCTCCCAGGCTGTGGGGGAGGAGGGTTCGCCCCTTCCCTGCACAGGCAGAGTCCAGTGCTGACCTGGAGAACCAGCCTGGCTGGGACTTCAGGGGGAGCTCAGAGGGAAACATTTCGGCAAATTGGAAAGTCCAAAACATTTCAGGCTGAAATGAAACGTTTGGTTTTGCCCAATGGTTCACCCGTTCAGTTGGGATGTGGGAAGGCCAGGGATTTAAATGTGCATTTCCCACACTGCAGGAGCGGGGGCCGTGGGCCATTCTAATGGGCGTCTCGCTTGCTGAAACTGTTCAACTTCGTATAAACTGTTAACGGGATTGGTGCAAAGACTGGAGCCTGGGCATCTCAGATCCTAGATTTAACACCCGAACCACCAAGCTGTAGCATCTTCTCATTCTCTTTCCATCGCCCAATGACTATCCATTGTCATTGGATGGTGATTAGAATGTAGCTCGTCTTGTCTCTCGTTGGCTTTGCTTCTGATGAGATGGCACATCTTCAAGCAGCCCCCTTCCCAGCAAGTCCAACCAGAGGGGTGAATTATTCAGTCTGTAGCAGGAATAAGGAGCGGGATTAGTACGTCTCTGGTGCGCTAGTCCTACTGAGCAATCTTTGCCCACCGCTCCAGCAGGATCTCTGAGTCTGCGTTCCCTTTGATGTGTGACGGAGGGAGAGAGACCGGAGTATGCATGTCAAAGCATTTTAGAGCTACAGGCCAGGCAAAATGTGCCACATTCAAGAACTTTAAAATCATGGCTAACTTTAGATGCATCCATAACTCAGGAACAGCTTCCGTTTAAGACAACAGCCTATCATAAGCATAAATCCCAATTCTGAACCTTAGCGTCCAAAATGTGGGTGCCTAGCATAAATTCTCTAAGCTTAATTACCAGCTTAGATCTGATAGCGCTGCCACCAGACAGGAATTACAGTGCCTGTCTCACTCTGGTCTCCCCAAACCTTCCCTGGGGGACCCCAAGACTCAGATGCCCTGAGTCTACAACAAAGGGAAATAACCCCTCCCTTGTCTCCTCTTTTTTTCCTCCCCAGGCTTTCCCCTCCCTGGATGGCCCTAGGAGATACCCCTTTCAATCCTTGAAATGCAAACACAGAGAGATCAAGTGTCTCCCCCTCACCCAGAGGCTATGCAGATTCAAACCTAGTCAATCTAACACAAAGAGATTTCCCCCTCCTTCGTTCCTTAGCCTTAACCAGAGAAAAACTCAAACAGGTTTAAAAAGAAAGCTTTATATAAAAAAGAAAGAAAAAGACATAAAAATGTTCTCTGTATCAAGGTGACAATATACAGGGTCAATTGCTTAAAAGAAAAATGAATAAACAGCCTTATTCAAAAAGATATACAATTTAAAACATTCCAGCAACTACACACATGTAAATACAAAAAAAACAATATAAGCCTATTCTGTCTTTCTACCTTTGTACTTACAACTTGGAAACAGAAGATTACAGAAGCTTGAAGAGAGAAAGTTCACTCTCAGAGCCGAGAGCAACAGAGAAGAGAGACAGACAAAAGACACACACCCAAAAATCTGGTTTCCTGATTGGTCCTCTGGTCAGGTGTGTGGTTCCCTTTGTTAACCCTTTACAGGTAAAAGAAACATTAACCCTTAGCTATGTGTTTATGACACAGCTGCATAACGTTTTAACTGGAGTGATGGCTGCTTGGAAAGACAGGCAATGTGGCCTAGTAGGTAAAGCAGTGAGCCCAGGTTCTATTCCTGTCTCTGTCATTGACCTTCTGGGAGATCTTGAGCAAGTCACTTCACTGCTTCGTGACTCAATTTCCCCACTGGAAAAATGGGGATAATGCTACTAATTAGGACTGGTTGAAAAATGGTAATTAATTTCCATGAAAAAAATTGAAAAGAAACTATATAATTTTCATTCCTTTCCCAACATTTTCCACTGAACCCTTGGGTGTTTCATCCTGATGAAATGAAAAATGTGATTCCAGTCAGAAGAAAAAGAACTTTTGTTCTTTTCTTTTCTTTTTTTTACCTCTTTCTTCACCCCGTGCCCTTTCTTTCCATGGAAAAAGGGGAGAGAAATAGGTAGAAAACCCTCAAAAACAAACAAACAAACAAAAAACTAAACAAAACCCAAACCAACCACAAAACTTGACAGATCCCACCCTCAAATTTGGAACAATGTGGCTATTTTTGAAAAGCCGCTAAAAGCTTTTCAGTCAAAACTTTCAGCCAGCTCTAATACTGATTCTCTTTTGTAAAGTGCTTGGAGATGTACTGTTGCAAAGCACTGACATATCTACATGAGCTGCTTATTGCTAGGTGTAAACCTTGCCCAATAGGTGAAGAGGGTCCCTTGGCCGTACAATCGGTACCATTCTGCCAGGTAAGGCATGGCAAGCCTTCTGCCGCCTCCCAGCAGGGAAGGTGCATCGGGGTCATAGCTCACCTCCACCTCCCCTCTGGGGCAAAGACGAGTGTTTTCCATCTACCTGACACCTCTCAGAGTTGCCCAGTGCTCAGCTCAAATATTGAAGCTACGTGGCAGGGTTAGGTCTTCTCAAAGTTGTTTGCCTGGAATTTCCTTGCTTGACTTCACACAGATCGGATTCTCCCTAGTGCCATTTCTGGGGCTTCATTGTCTCGCAGGATCCCTTTTGGAAAAGAACGGCTAGACAGTTATTCCCCAGCACAGCCACACCGGCGTGACAGCTAAGGCCGAAGCTAAGCTTCTGTTTACAGCTGAATTTTGCACCTTTCTCAAACAAAGTCAGATTGGCCTGAAAATTAGGAGGTTGGATCAGGGGCCGGGGTGGACTCTGTAGGGGAAATCTGAAGTTGTTTTGCCAATGGGTTCCTGCGACCGAGCTGCTTTCCAGGTTGCAATAGTCTTCCAGCAAACGGAGGCAGAACGCACAGGCTCCCCACACTGCGATCTTGCACAGGGGCCCAAGGAGTCTGGAATTTAAAAGGCGCAGTGTTTTTAGCCGGGTGCAGCCTGGAATGGACAAGAGCTGACACCCACACCTGAGGCCTGGCTCCTGGCTCCACGCCGGCGCTCTGAAAGACAGATCTGATAATATTAGGGCTGGCTGGAAAATAATTCCATTTAGCAAGGCGATTTGGATTTGCTCCCATTTTGATCCGAGGCCTTTTATAATATTTAATGAAAAAAACAGAGAGGGAGGAAACACCCCCTCCAGAATAGCCAAGAGCTGGGGGGGTTGGGGGTTCTCTTGCAAGGTGGAGGAGGCCTAAATTTAAGCCTCTGCTTTGGCTGATTGGGAGCAAGGCTTTTCTGCAGCCTAGGGGAGCACCCCCCCCCAGGACGGAGCATCTGTCTGTCTCTCTCACTCTCCTGCTGGGGCTGCTCTGTATGGAGAATTAGATGCTCCCTGGGGCAGAGAGAGACACAAGCTGACTCTGTAGCTCAGGTTCATCTCTCTGGTCCTGAACCCCGTCGTCTCGCCAGTGCTGGCCAAAGCTCAGTTGCAACCGCTTGGTGTTTTCGGATCGGCGCTGTGTGCAGCCGCAGGGACCATCAATAAATCCGGTGTCTCTCATTGCAATGACCCTGTCAGGCTGACAAATCTCCTGGCAGCCCCATGGCCTCGGGGCTCCCACAGACATTCATTCTCCCCCCACCTCGCCTCCCCCCCACCTCGTAATGGCATTTAGAGCCCTTCCTAGGACAGGCTGCGATGTACTTTGATGGACATTGATCTCATCGAAACCAGCTGGAGCCTACTGGGCGGCCAGAGAAATCGTATTTCAGCAGCATAGGCCTGCTGCCCAGCCCTAGGGCCCCCGAGTCACACAGGCAGCCGGACGGGAGCCCCAGCTCACACAGTCATGGGGGTCCTGAGGGAGGGGCACTGGGGCAAACCCCTGGAGTTAGCTGTGGGGAGTGGGGTCCTGAGGAAGGGGCACTGGGGCAGACCCCTGGAGTTAGGGGTAGGAGGTTCTGGAGGGAGAGGCACTGGGACAGACCCCTGGAGTTAGGCGTGGGGGGTCCTGGAGGGAGGGGCACTGGGACAGACCGCTGGAGTTAGCTGGAGGCGGTTATGGGGGAGGGACACTGGGCAGACCCCTGGAGTTAGCTGCGGGCAGGTTATGGGGAAGGGGCACTGGGGCAGACCCCTGGAGTTAGGGGTAGGAGATCTTGGAGGAAGGGGCACAGGGACAGACCCCTGGAGTTAGCTGCGGGGGGATTATGAGGGAGGGGCACTGGGGCAGACCCCTGGAGTTAGGGGTGAGGTGGGGGTTATGGGGGAGGACACGGCAAAGACCCTAGAAGGAAAGAAGGGAAGAAAAGGGAGGGAAGAGGGGAAAAAAAAAAGAAGAGGGGAGGAAGTAGGGGTGGGAGTATGGGGAGGGGCCACGGGAACCCCGGAGTTGAGGTGGGTGGTAGGAGAGGCACTGGGGAGATGGGTAGGGGGGGCTGCAAGGAGGAGAGCACTGGGAAAATTGGCCCTTTTTAGGGCACTGTCCCTCAAGTCTGAAGGAAGGCCAAGCCTATGGGTCATCCACACTCTTGGTGCCCATGTCAGGGGAGCACCTGTCCATTTCCAGTGCTCACGCCCAGGAGCAATGGAGCACCTCATGGCCAGAATGGCCAACCGCAGTCCAACTCTGGTCTTCTCCTCCTATAGGCTGCAGCCAGAATCTTTCCACACCACACAAAAAAAGCAAGAGCCTACAGACGGAGTTACTTCTCCCGGGACACTGCTGGAGACTTCGTTAGCTGTTGACATGAGTGTTACAACGAGCCCAAGCGCTCGGCGGTGTTTCTAGTCTGTCTCTGAACCAGCCGAATGAGCCATCAACCGGTGGGCTGATGCCACACTTAGAGGCCCTGCTGACACCTTAAAAAAGAAAACGTCCTGACACTCTTTGCATGCTGGTGTGTCTCCAGAGCGTCTGTGGCGCTCGCCCCTCCACCAGGAAAAAGCACAAAGAGCCTGTGCACCTTATAGAAACAACAGAAGTTTGGAGCATGAGCGTTTCAATGGTATTCACCACGAAAGCGCATGCCTCCAAAACTCGGTTAGTCTATAAAGGTGCCACGAACCTTCTGCGCTTTTTACAGATCCAGACTATACAACGTACCCTGAGACTTGATCCCCATGGAGGTATGCATGAAAACACGCGTGTGTCCTCAACGTTCCACCTGCTTCTGCATTCCTTCCCTGTGACTCAGAGCCCACTACCAGTGCCCTGTCCATGGGACCATGTAAAAAGCCACAAGGGCCTGTGGAAGCCATCTCTTCCGGATCCCTGAGGGTCGGTAAGAGCGTGGGATGAGGTTTCCCAAGGGTGGGCCTGTCCCTTGCTTCAGTCCCAACGCCCTGTCCCGTGGGGAGGTGTACGAGGCAACGTGGCCATGGCTGGAGAGTGTTGATGAGATGGATGGAGTGGGTTACATCTGAGGCACTAGCCTCTGTCCCCATGTCGTAGAAGTGGGGTTTTCTTGGAGTTTTTTTGTCTCCGGGTTTGCATGCAAAAGGGTGGACTAATGTACCTGGTGTTTACTGTGTAACGAGGAGGAGAGGGAGTTTGTTGTACAGAGGAACCGAGAGGGACCCCAGCCCAGGAAACACAACTGGTTCTGGCCAGTGGAGACAATGGCTGCAGAGAGAGGATCCCGGTGGACCGACCAGTCCGGTTACCAGCCAGAGGAGAGCTGCAAGAGATGGGACTCAAAGCCTCATGTTAACGACCCGGTTTACCTGGAGACAAACAATGGACGGAGGCGAGGCTTGAGCAGTGGAATCAGAGACCAGCTGGGAACAGGGGGGCTCCGGGCCTTGGCGAGGGGAAGCAGGCAGAGCCAACCGGAGCAGGGAGACTAGGAGTGCTGTTAGAGAGGCGCGAGGGCCGAGGCCAGAGTTTCCTGGCATGTTCAAGCTCTCATAAACCCTCCCGTTTTTAATGCGCGAGGTCACTCTGGTCGAGAGAACAGGGTGTCGCAGGTCAGCCCCTTGGGGGAAAGAGGCCCAGGGTCCCAGAGGGCGTGGACTCCCGGAGGGGGCCCACGGCAGAGACAGACGTGCTAAGGCTCAGAGAGGTGCGGCTCCAGGAGGTGGAGGGGCCTGACCCCGAGAGAGAGTGGACCCCCGAGAAGGGCTGTCTCACTGAAAGGGGCACCCCCCACAGACCGCACAGGGCCAAGTGTGGGCACGATCTGTGAGTCCGTGACACCATGCCAACGGTAAAAAGAAAGAGCTGCAGAAAGAGTCAGTGGGAGAACAATCCTTTGGCTTGGGTCACAGTACAAAGGTCCTGGCTTTGACATCTGACCCATTGACCAGCCCTTGAGAAATGCCTTCAGCTCTGGAAAGGTGGCAGCACAAGGGGATAATTTCCTGCTGTTGTCACCTGCCCAGAACGGGGGATTCATCTGCCAGTGCAAGTTGTTCCATAGCTGTAACACCCGACCTTCTACCTCCACCCTCCTTCAGTGGGGTCAGGATGGATCTGCCCAGCCACCAATGAACACGGCTTTTCTGACTGCTGGTGCCACTCGCTCGGCTCTGGCTTGTGGAGCCCATGCTCTGCCGGTTCTCCTTCAGCCTCCCCATCAGCAAGAGTCAACGGGCCAGCCTCAAGAAGAGAGACCGGTCTCATGATTGAAATAACGGACATGCTTGTCAGTCAGGCAGCGATGACTGAGTGAGCTGCATACAGTGGTGCGATGGGACCATTGCCTGAGCCATAACTGAACCATAAGCAGGTCAGCCACAAGCTTGTGTGGGACCATGTACCACAGGTTCCAGCTTTCATTTTTCCGGGTGGGTGCTCCACCCTTGCTCCGCCCCATCCCCCAGTGCCTCGTCCATGCTCCCATCCCCTCCCCCCCAGTGCCTCCAGCCCACCACCGAACAGCTGATTGGCGGGTGACTGGTGGGTGCTAAGCACCCACTGTTTTTTTTCTGTGGATGCTCCAGCCCTGGATACCCTCAGAGTCAGCACCTATGCCATGCACACTAGGGGAAAAGGTGTTTCTGACCCCAGGTTAGTTCTCGGCGTATGGACAAAGCAGTTTGTAGCTTTCATTTGTGTTAGCGGGTGGAGGGGAACACTGGCTGGGGGTGGGGAGCAGAGATTACTTTGACCAGCTAACATGGGTGACAACTAGAAACCGCCCCATTCAGTCCAGAAAAGTAATGAAAAGAGATGTTTTTCTAAAAGCTCAGCTCTAGGGCTTATCTTGGGGCAGGTCTCTGGGCTGGGTTAGACAGGGGAGGTGTCAGACTAGGGATCGCAGTGGTCCAGTCTGTCCTTGCAATCAGTGGAACAGGGGTAAGAGCACACTGTTGCTCCTCGTGAAGGCAAAGCCTTAGTTGATGGAGGCTGTGCTGCTCAGTTGGGATTGGTGGGCGTGGTGCCTCTGAGGTCAGTGGGGAAGGTAACCACGTCAGTGTACATCTGGTGGAGATTTGGGAATTGCTCCCCCTTCAGGAACTACTTACACATCTCTGTCTCAGCCCAGAGCTAAATTAGATAAATTGGACCATCAGCTGAAGAATGATGATAATATTCAATACCCTGGAACGCCAGTGGTGTTGGTCTCGTGGCCAAAGTCCCAGGGGTTTCCTTTTCATGGAGTCTCATGCTGTCCAGGCTGAACCCACTAATTTGACAAGACTGGAACTGGGTGAATAATCTATAATGAGCCATGTGTTTATGATGGCCACCATCCAGGCCAACATGCTGGTGAATAAAATGAACATGAGACCATAAGAATGTCCACACTGGATCAGACCAGTGGTCTATCTAGCTCTGTATCCTGTCTTCCAACAGTGGCCAATGCCAGGTGCTTCAGAGGAAATGAACAGAACAGGGCTTATAAGTGATCTAGATAAATTCATGGAGGTTAAGTCAATTAATGGCTATTAGCCAGGATGGGTAAGGAATGGTGTCCCTAGCCTTTGTTTGGCAGAGGATGGGGATGGATGGCAGGAAAGAGATCACTTGATCATTACCTGTTAGGTTCACTCCGTCTGGGGCACGTGGCACTGGCCACTGTCGGTAGACAGGATACTGAGCTGGATGGACCTTTGGTCTGACCCAGTGTGGCTGTTCTCATGTATGTTAATTATCGAGTGATCCATCCCTGACCATATTGACTGATAGCCATTGATGGACCTGTCCTCCATGAACTTATCTAGTTTACTTTTGAACCCAGTTATGCTTTTGGCCATCACAACATCCCCTGGCAAGGAGTTCCACAGGTTGACTGTATGTTGAGTGAAGAAATACTTCCTTTTGTTTGTTTTAAACCTGCTGTCTACTAACTTCATTGGGTAAGCCCTGGTTATTGTGTTACATGAAGGGGTAAATAACACTTCCCTGTTCACTTTCTCCACCCCATTCATGATTTTATCTATCACAGTGGGTGATTCCAATCTCTGCAGCCTAGCCAGCTCTGTAGCTAGGGACTGTAACATACTCAGATCCTGTATGGATTTGCCAGAGGGGGATTGTATCATACACTCACCAGTGTGTTACATAGTCAAGGGGTTCCCCCTCCCATCCCATCCGCACCCTGTCTGTGGCAGATCACAGCTTTCTCAGACGTATTCCTTCTTCAGAACAGTTCCTCAGATAACTCCTAGGAGTCCTAGCAACGCTTTTCTGTCTGGTCTTGGGCAGTTTGCTGCAAGCATTCAATATTCAGAATCTAAAGCTGTTCACGATGTAGTGAGGCAGGTCCCGAATGGGTGGGATGGGGCCCCGGTAATAGGCAAGGATGGAATGCTGGACCCCCAAGGCTCCAAGGGGGTTGAATGTGTCACTGGGAGTTGGACAATTGGGGAAAGATAGGCCCAAAGTGCCAGGTGCTATACAAACACTTTTGGCTTGTCTACACTGCAGCGTTAACCCGGTCTCTTACCTGGGTGTTGCCCCACTCCCATCCAGACACGAAAACCTGTCACCTCAGGTCAGTGCTTTCAGCTAGCCCGGCTTGGGAATGGGTTCTGCTTTCACTCGGGCTGGTGACTTACCCACCTCGCTGTGAGGACACAGACTAAACTACTGATGTGCTGCCAGTCCTCCACTGCCTTCCCACAGCTGGCCCCGGGGGCTCAGAAGGGCAGACAAGGCCTCCCACAATTCACTGGGAAAGAATCATCGAGTGGCTCTGCTTACTGCATTCCAATGACCCATGGGACGTGCTGACCACCCGCCTTCACTCTGCGGTGGAGACATACCAATAGCGAGAGACAGCTCCTGCCCTGAAGAGATTACAACCCAGATAGACCAGCCCCACACAGGGAGGGAGAACGGACATTTTGCTATCCCTATTTCACAAGGCTGCTGCTTTGAAGACCTCACAGTCTAAGGATTGAGATGTGACTGACCGCGGCATGTTTCTGATCGCATCAATGTAACTCACGGCGGAGCTGGATGACTGGTCTGCAACCTCTTGCATGGCCGAGTTCCAAAATCTTGCTCACTCCAGAGGCAGCTGTAGCCTGAGATTAAAATATCAAGTGGGGCTGGACGTATCTTGGAAAGAAGGTTTCACGCTCTAGCTTGACTCACCTTTGCTACTCTTTTGCTGTTGTTATTCCCCTGCAATAAAAGGAAATGTAGCTACATTTGAAAGGCATGATTGGCTTAACTGCATCTGGAGGCATAATGAGAAACCCCCCAGAGTTGTGCACAGGAGGCTGTTAAAGGTCCAGATGATGGGTGAAGCAGAGGTGGTGGAAGATAACTCTGAAAAGGAAGGAATTCAAATAAAAGTTTAAGAAAGGCCGCCTGGCTGGCCTAGGAGTCTGCCATTTATGTCCAGTGTCTGCTGCAGTGTTTTTATGCCAGCAGTATCGGAGAGAGTCTCAAAATGGAAATCCATTTTCCTAACCAGGGCTGGGAAAAGAGACATTTGCAGACCTGAAAGATTTATGTTTCACCTCTAGAAGCGGGTGAGATTGACTGAGGGGTTGATTGCAGTGCTTGACAGCCCCAAGCACCTCGAACAAACTTCCGAGCAGGGAGAGGAATCTCACGTAAGATGTCAAAGAGAAGAAAGGCATCACTGAATTCCTCATTCCTTTCTAAAACCTCGGCTGGGCCCTATTGTGGTAACTGTCTCCAAGGAGCCCTGAGGGATTGGTTTGGTTTGGGGAATCAGAAATCCAGGCTGTGAAGGATGAACCTGCCCTGACAGGAGCTGTGAATACTGTGCTGCTGTCATGGCGGAGAAGCCGACTGCCGTTGGTTTAGTGTGTGTTCATTCCCAGCTTCGCCTCTCCACTGCTGGATGACTTTGTGAAATCACATCTCTCTGTGCCTCAGTTTCCCCACTGTACAATGGGGATAATAGCGACAAAGAGTCCTGTGGCACCTTATAGACTAACAGAGGTATTGGGGCTTAAATGAATACCCACTTCGTCTGATGCATGGGGATAATGATACTGCCCTCCTTAGCAAAGTGCTTTGAGATCCTGGAAAGGAAAGTACTAGCTAAGAGCTAAGTGTTATTGTTATTATCAATCCAACAACTAGAATACAAATAGCCACATGCACCAAAAAATACAGAGCCAGAGCTGGCAGTGCCACCTGTAATTAAGGTTGCCCAACACTTCCCATTATAAGCCCCTGTTGTGACTTAGGTTGCAAAATCCTTGGGAGCAGGGATGGTCTTTTTGTTCTGTGTTTTTAAAGTGCAATGGGGTCCTGGTGCATGGCAGGACTCCTAGGCACTGGGGAAAAACCACAGGTCTCCACTTCCCAGCTGTGGGTTCCCCAAACAGCCTTCACATCCCAGCTGCCACCCAGTGGCTGAATGGAACCCTGGCCCCACCAGAGCCACCACTCACAGGATACCTGATGCGGGGGGCACCCAGCCCCCCTAGTTCTCCTGGCTGTGCTTGTTAAGCCGGAAGGAGGCACAGGAAGATGTCTGCACCACTAGCCGAATTCCTGTCTAGCTGCTACTTTGTACCGTCTCCTCCTCTCAGCTACCTGGACCCTGCCTTCTCTTCTGTTTCTGTTGACTTGACATCCAGCTGTGTCTGTGTGGGTTCCCCAAATGCTTCATCTTGTACAGCTAGTCTGGTATCAGTTCAATGGATAACATTGGTGTTTGTTTTTAAGGATTTTTTAAAAAATGATGGACTTACATTTTCACCGGGTAGTGAAATTATGGGGTTTTAGCATTTCTTTTTCAATGGGTATTGATTTAAATGGTCACGGTTGTGAGAAATGAGGAGGGGGATCAGGCAATATTTATTTAATGACTCTATAAAATCATGAATGGTGGGGGGAAAGTGAGTAAGGGAGTGTTATTTACCCCTTCCCGTCACAGACGAACCAGGGCTCACCCAATTAAATTAATAGGCAGCAGGTTTAAAACAAACACGAGGAAGTACTTCTCACACAACACACAGCCAACCTGTGGAACTCCTTGCCAAGGGATGTTATGACGGCCAAGAGTGTAACTGGGTTCAAAAAAGAATTAGAGAAGTTCATGGAGGATAGGTCCATCGATGGTTAGGAGCACAGCTCCATGCTCTGGATGTACCTAAACCTCTGACTACTAGAAGCTGGGACTGGATGACAGGGGATGGATCATGTGAATACCCACATTCGACGAAGTGGGTATTCACCCATGAAAGCTCATACTCTAAAACGTCTGTTAGTCTATAAGGTGCCACAGGATTCTTTGCTGCTTTTACAGATCCAGACTAACTCGGCTACCCTTCTGATACTTGCCCTGCTCTGTTCATTCCCTCTGACCCTGGATGCTGTCGGAAAAGCATGTGGGCAAGACCCACCAGCCAGATACCTGGGAAAGAATCCTGTGTAGTAACTCAGAGCCCTCCCCACCTAATGTCCTACCCCAGCCATTGCAGATATTTGCTGCTAGCAGTTGCAGATTAGCCACATGCCATGTAGACAGTCCCATCACATGGTCCCCTCTATAAACTCATCAAGCGCAGTCTTAAGACTTAAGATTTTTGCCCTGACTGCTCCCCTTGGCAGGCTGTTCCAGGACTTCACTCCTCTTCTCATCTCATTTCAAACCTAAACTTACCAATGGCCAGCTTCTTTCTCTTTGCTCTTGTGTCCACAGTGGCACTTAACTTAAATAACTCCTCTCCCTCCCGGGTGTTTATCCCTCGGATATATTTATGGAGAGTGATCAGATCTCCCCTCAGCCTGCGTTTGGTTCAGTTAAACCAGCCAAGAGCTCTGAGTCGCCCCTCGACGACAGAAGGCCCGGTGGGTGGCCGGGCAGATGCCTGGAGGCGTTATGTTCGCCTTGGCAGCAAGCTAGAGGGATCCATGAACCTGGGGCAGTCTCCGGGCTGTACGGCAGGTGCGGTGCCCCAGCTTACAGGCGATTTCATGCTGACATGGCTTCCCTATAAAATCGGGACATCTGGTCACCCTAGTGCCCTGCCTTCTTGGAATGACAAGTATCTTACTGCCCTCCTGCCCCCCAGCCCCACACGGCAGGTCTAGCCCTGAAGCCGAGCAAATGGGGCCCCTTTTCTAGTGAAGAACAAGAGACAGGCTGGCTGAGGAGGTGATGAATGACCCAGACTGCTCAGAGTGCAGTAACACAGGGCTTGTCCGATAGTGCCTGTCTCTGCCAATGCGCTCTATGTGGAGAAGGCCATGTCCCAGCACAGGAACCGACTTTCAGCCTCCGTTGGCTTTTAGTTCCGGTGAAGCTAAACAATAGCAGGAAGGAGTGAGAGCAAAGGCTCCTGGAGAGAGCGCAGTGTGTGCCGCTCCTTGGTAAGATATGCAGCAGCTCTGAGCACCCGGGTGGCTGCTGCGCTCAGCACACGGCGCCACTGCTCAGGAGGTTAAAGGTGTCCCTGGCAGAGAAGCAAAGGTGTGGATGCTTCATGGCTCCACATGCTCTACTCACTGCCCAGCCCCCCTCTCCTGGCAGTTCATCTCCCTGTCTCCCTGGCCTTTCTCCCCTGCCACCACTCACTTACTGCCCCTCGCCTGCTCCCTAACTCGGGGGTGAATTGGTTCCCTCCCCCTGCAGCCCCTTGCCTCTTTGCGCAGAGAGGCTGAGCCATCAGTGCCCCATGCCAGGTCCAGGGCCTCGTGGGCAGCTTCTCCTTTTGCCAGCAGTCGCGGGCACAGCTCCCTTGCCAGGGGCGGGCGGTGCTGTGCGTGTGTATCGAGGTTGCAGGGGGACTGTCTGTTTGGTTCTCCAGGGCTGCGGAGGAGACAGAGACAAGGAACTGGCATTGCAGGGAGTAAGCAGAAAAGCTGCTTTGAGAGCATCTGTCGCTGCCAGGCAGAGAGGCGCCGTGATGCCACTGGCATTGAGAGTGGCAGGATGGGAGCAGAGATGTCCCCCCGGGGCTGCGGGGCTGGGGGGACTTTTTGAGGCCTGAAAGCCAGAGCGAGCAGAAGAATTGCAAGGAGCAGCCATGCCCAGCAGGCGTTGGGTGGGTGGGGGGATGAGGACATGGCAGACAACCTGCAGCGCCCTCCCCTGACCCAAGAATGGCTCCTGCCGGGGAGCAGGCTGGCTGCACCAGCCACACCCCACAGCACAGGGGGTTTGGTGGCTGGCAGATCAGAGGACGGGTGAGTTTTGGGTTCCCCGCAGCCAGCTGGCTCTGTAAAGGTTGCAGCCTGGGGAGCTTGTCCTGGCAGGTGGAGTTGACGCTGCCGAGCTGCGGCCCCGGGGCATCAGGAGTCTGCTGCCTGTCCTGGGAGTGGCCTCAGGCATCCTCATGGGACACACTGGGAATGCCACGGGAAAGGGCCACGGAGCCACATCCCTTGCACATCAATGTCACTGTGGGACCAGCACGGAGCAGAATCCAATCCGTCACCCTGTAGCAGCTCCCAGGGCCACGGGACAGAACAGCAGATGCTGTGTGAGTGCGGCCTGGCTGGGACGGAGGGTGGGTGCCAGGTTCGCATACTTTTAGATGGTGCCCAGGGGTCAGACCCCCTGCTAACCCCCCAGGCCGCCCTGGATCCCATGTCCCCCTGAAGTGGGGGCCCCTCAAAGCGCAGGGCCTGGGGTGGTTGCTATGGTCCATCCTATGGCCGGGAAGGCTCTGAAAATAGAAGCCCAAATATTGGTGGAGCCAGCACCATGTTCCTGAATATCGGTGGTGCCCGGGCGCCACGGGCCCATACAACTCACCGCCTGTGGCAGCAGGCAAGGGATGGGCACACGCTCAGCAGGCCAGTTAACTCTTGGTTCTGCCAGCCGCCTGCAGGACCTTGGGCCAGTCGCTGCATCCGGCCTGGGGCTCAGGTCCCCAGCTGTACGCTGACTTTCCTTCCTATGCCCTGGAGATCGGGTGATGCAGCGTGAAAGGGGCATTTCAGCGCCTGTTCTGCAGATTCTGGCACGATGTTGGGTGCAAGGAGTACAGATGGGGCCGTATGCAGCTGCCTTATGTCGCTCTGGGGGAGCAAAGGGGGTTTAAGCAGAAAGCAGAGGAGTCCCCTAGAATGGGGGACCCATGGCCACCCCCTTCTTTCCTACCTAGGGGGTGGTGCCAGGATGAGAGAAGGTGTGGCCCGGGCATTCCTGCTCCAGCCTCTCCCCACAAAAGTAAGTGCGCTTCCTGGGGAAGGGGCGACCCTGGCGTGGTCTCATTTCTCCTTCCAACCCACTGGGTCTCTCCTCGGCTCTGAGTTCAGCTCCCAGCTGCTCCCTGCATGCAGCGATTCACCATGACATCTCTCCCCATCCTCTCTCTCCCGCTGCTTTCTTTGCCCCCGGCTCTGCTCCTGCCCACACCCTTTTATGCCTCATCATGCATGCTGCCTCAGACCTGGGCCAGAGTCAGCCGCCTTGCCCCACCAAAAGCACACCCCACGGAGCAGAGCTCAGGCCCCGAGCCTCTGCAACGACAGGGGAATTTTTTGTAACATTTTTATGAAGCTGATGTGTGCCTCAGTTCCCCCCCCCCCAATACTTTGCATTGTTACCCAGTGGGGCAAAAAAAAGTTCTAAGTTTGTTCCCAGGGCAGACTAATAAATAGAGTGTGTGTGCATTTTTGTGTGTGTGTGACCAAGCGTGTGTGGCCTTGCTGTCCGGGTGGAATGAATAGAGTCATTAAGGAACTGGCTGAAACCAGCCCAGATCAAGGTGGGGTCCAGAGAGACAGTTCGAGCTCCAGTGACTCATGGATTGATTCTCACCTGCAGGCAACTCTGGCCAAGGGCCTCATGAACTCAGCGGGGCCCTGCCTGGAGAACAAAGGGCTGAGCCGTGACCGGGGCAGGATGAAGAGTTGGCTTCGGGAGGTGGTTGGTAGCTCTCACCTGGGACTAAGGACAGAGGCACAGGAGGGAGCCGGAGATGGAGTTGGTCACAGCTCGGCTGGCTCCTGGCATTGGCCCGGCCATCATAGACTGTGGTGTAACCGCTGCCTCTCTGTGCTAACCGAAGCCTTTCCGATCCTGCAGCCAAGTAACTGATCAATTCTTACCTCCCTTTGTAAATACCCCCGGAGAGCACTGCACCTGGAAGAGGCACAGCTGCCTTCCCGGGTTAGCTGCAGAGAGCTACAGAGATCGCTGGTGCTGAAGTCCCATCTCAGAGCCTAGGAGGCCCCTGGGATCACTGAGGCCTGGCACATGAAAGGGGTCACTCCCAGGAGAACGGTTACAGACTGGGGCATAGACCAGATCCTGTGGCTCTGCGACAGCCCCTTCCCATCTCCTAGACCAGGGAGCCACCTCCCTGCGTGTGGAGAGGTTGTCAAGTGCTATGACCCTAAGGCAGCATGTCCCTTTAGCGGTTCCCCCCACCCTGAGATTCCCCGTTCTGTCGCACCAGGTGCCCCTATGGCCTGGGAAGCATTCAGCCTCCCCTCCCCTGCCTGACAGGGCCCTTGGCCTATGGGTTGCCCCCTCTATCCCAACGAGACCCCCACTATCACTGCCCTCTCCAGGCCATTTCTTCCTCCTCCACTCAGGCACTGGGCCATACCCAGCTCAGAGTGTCCAAATCAAAGCCAGCAGCCTCCCAGGCTGGGTACGGCCGATATTCGGCATTCTTGGCACATGTTATACCCCATCTGTCTCCCCCTGCCCATAGCTCCAGACACATCATTCCTTATCGCTTGATCCAGTCGGGCGGCCTCGGGGAATTCTCAGGCAGCCCTGGCTGTCTCAGAGAGCCTCTGTCACACAGGCAGTTCATCCATCGGGGATGGGCCTGCCACGTGGGGCCCCAGCCAAGCCATCTGTCCCACCCCCATTTCTTGCATTCTGTAAGCAGGCATCCCCCTCTCTGGACAGTCTAATGCCCCCCCCCCCCCCCCGACCTGATGTCTCGACATGGTCAGACGTGTCCCCGGCACGGGATGCCTAAGGGCAGCGTGTCATACACTGCATCACATCGCAATGGCTGTTTCTTTAGTGCCAGTCCCCCAGGGCTTCCCTCCTGAGTCTCAGTCCCGAATGCTTCCCCATCCGCAAAGGAAGCTCAGTCAAACCCAATGAGTTTCAGCTCTGCTCCCTCCAAATCCACCACTCTCCGAGGCGGGATCGGAAACCTGGCCAGGGTCATGGGAGGTTGGGTCAGGTTATGAGGAAAGCTCTCTGAGTCTCTGTGGACCTATCTGGAGTCTGTAATGAATCCTGGTGACTTTCCCATGGCTTTGGTTCTCAGGCATGTGGGTTTTGCACAGCTGTGAGACACACCCACCTGCACACACACACAGATGGAATCTGACAGCCAGATCACAGTGGAAGGGGCATTTCCCCGCATCAGGGAGGCTGAAATAGATTTTTTCACCTACAGTGACTAAGCAAGAAAGGCCTGGAGAGGGAAGGGGCCCCTCACTCTGGGTCTGCCTGTTAAGATTCTTTGGCCGTGTCCAATTACACACTAATGACTAGATTAGGGCTGGGAATGCCAGCAAGTGACTTTTAATCACTGTGCATGCAAATGGCAGAAACCTGTAGACTATTAACCACCCAGTGCCTGACAACAGAGGAGATTCAACCAGCATCCTTGCTACATATTGTGCTCATCGCCTGACAGCGGCTAACGTTTAAAGGGACAGTGCCCTCCCTGCAACAGATGAGTGGGCATCCCAGGACACAGCAGGGTGGGTCTCCGCTAACCAAGGTCAAGCCCTGAGGGTCACCACAGAACAACTCAGGTTGCTGGAATGTTTCCCAGAGGTGAGTGTATGTGCACATGAAAAGGGAGTTGGCCTTTGTAGGATTGTGTTTCAGTGGAGACTCAAAGGGGCCTTCTCTCCTGGGGCCAAAGCACTAGTGGAATGATACTCTCTGTAGGGATCGAACCCTGGACCTCTAGAGCAAAAAGTCACCTGCCTTTGCTGCTTGAGCTAAAGGCCCAGCTCTTAGCTGAGGGCCTGTAGCAGGCCCATAACCCTTTATACCTGGTAGAGTCACCAGCATGGGTGAAACAGCTACGTTCTGCCAGTGACGGTGACCCAGTCATCCCCATCTGGCAGCATTTTTCGCCTGCTTTCCGCTGGTGAGAATGACTGATGCAGGGGGCAGAGAAATGGAGACTCGAGACCTGGATATTTTACAAGCTAGAATGGACAACTAGGATGATCTAGTCTGACCTATATAATGCAGAGCAGAGAACCTCACCCCGTGCTTCCTGCACTGGAGAGAACTGTTCTTCCCTAGTAGGTAAAAGACAGACAAATGAAGCGTCATCGTTCCCAGTTCTCAGATGGGAAACTGAGGCACAGTAACATAACGTGTCCGTGTCAGAGCAGGGCTAGCATGCTGATCTCCTGAGTCGTATCTAGTTTCTAACCACATGCCCTATATATCTTCTTCTCTTGACCTGGCTGTGTGGAGTTTTTAACAGAAATGAAAACTAGGATGCCCAAGTGGGTGCCGACTAGAGTTGGATTTGACTTAAGCATTTGCTAGAGCACCTAATAACACATCACTCATTAAGCTAATTGCATTCGGCTGGGCTATATAACCATGGTGATGTGGCTGCAAATGTGGTGGAAGGACTGGAAGCAAAGGGGAAGCAAAGGCCATGCATCAAGCTGGAGGAGGGAACGAAGCCCTACGTCTAGGTTCAGTGTTATTTAATATCTTCATTAACAAACTGGTCAACAGGTAAACAGTGCATTAATTAGCCACAGATGGCAACAAATCAGAAGGCGAGAGGAATGCCAGAGAGGAGGCAGAAATGCTACAAAGGGGGTTAGAGAAGCTAGAAACGCAGGCAGGCGTCAAGCCCTACTGAAACGCAGACAGTGCAGTCACCTTGGATGTAGTAGTGGTTGAAAGCAACCTGGGAGTGAGAGTGGGCAGTGAAGCAGGGATGGGTTTGCAGTGAGATAGGGCAGCAGAAAAGCCCAAGGAGATTTTGTGCTGCATGAGCAGAGGCACCCAACGCAGAGCAGGGAGGGGACAGTCCGTCTCTTTGTGACTCCGGGGACACCTTGTCTAGCGTCCTGCATTTGTTCCTGAGCAATTCAGTCCCAGAAAGATGGAGACAGACCAGCCAGAGTTCAGAGAGGATCCAGGGGGTAACAAGTTTGGTTGATAACAGTAACGGTGTTGATGTTATGTACTTAGATTTCAGTAAGGCGTTTCACCCTGGTACTGCACGACACTTTGATTAAAAAAACTAGAACGATATAAAATTACCACGGCACACATTAAATGGAATAAAAACTGGCTAACTGATAGAGCTCAAAATATAACTGTAAATTGGAAAGCATCATCAAGACGGTGTGTTTCTAGTGGGGTCCCACTGCGATTGGTTCTCGGCTCTAGGCAATTTAACATTTTTATCAATGACCTGGAAGAAAACATAAAATCATCACTGACCAAGCTTAAAGAAAACACAAACATAGAGGCAGAGGTAAATAATGACAAGGCCGGATCACTGATTCGAGCGATCTGGATCGCTTGGTAAACTGGGTGCAAGCAAACAATATGAGGTTTAATACAGGTAAATGTAAATGTGTCTACCTAGGAACAAAGACTGTTGGCCATATTACAGGATGGGGGACTCTGTCCTGGGAAGCAGGGAAGAGGAGGATCTGGGCAACTACAGGCCAGTCAGCCTCACCTCAGTCCCTGGAAAAATCATGGAGCAGGTCCTCAAGGAATCAATTCTGAAGCACTTAGAGGAGAAGAAAGTGATCAGGAATAGTCAGCATGGATTCACCAAGGGCAAGTCATGTCTGACTAACCTAATTGCCTTCTATGAGGAGATGACCAGGCTTTGTGGATGAGGGGAAAGCAGTGGACGTGTTATTTCTTGACTTTAGCAAAACTTTTGATACAGTCTCCCACAGAATTCTTGCCAGCAAGTTAAAGTAGTATGGGTTGGATGAATGGACTATAAGGTGGATAGAAAGCTGGTTAGATCTACAGGCTCAAAGGGTAATGAACAATGGCTCCATTTCTAGTTGGCAGCCGGTATCAAGCAGAGTGCCCCAAGAGTCGGTCCTGGGACTGGTTGTGTTCAATATCTTCATTAATGATCTGGAGGATGGTGTGGTTTGCACTCTCAGCAAGTTTGCAGATAACACTAAGCTGGGAGGAGCGGTAGATACCCTGAAGGGTAGGGATAGGATACAGAGGGACCTAGACAAATTAGAGTTTTGGGCCAAAAGAAATGTGATGAGGTTCAACAAGAACAAGTCCAGAATCCTGCACTTAGGATGGAAGAATCCCATTCACTGTTACAGACTAGAGACCGAGTGGCTAGGAAGCAGTTCTGCAGAAAAGGACCTAGGGGTTACAGTGGACGACAAGCTGGATATGAGTCAACAGCGTGCCCTTGTTGCCAGAAAGCGAACGGCATTTGGGCTGTATAATTAGGGGCATTGCAGCAGATCGAGGATGTGATCATCCCTCTATTTGACATTGGTGAGTGACATCTGGAGCACTGTGTCCAGTTTGGGCCCACACTACAAGAAGGATGTGGAAAAATTGGAAGAGTCCAGCGAGGCAACAAAAAATTATCAGGGCCTCGGCCATGACTTCTGAGCAGAGGCTGAGGAACTGGATTGTTTAGTCTGCAGAAGAGAGAATGAGGGGGATTTGATAGTTGCTTTCAGCTACCTGAGGGGGGTTCCAAAGAGGTGAATCTAGACTGTTCTTCAGTGGTGGCAAGATGACAGCACAAGGAGCAAATGGTCTCAAGTTGCAGTGAGGAGGTTTAGGTGGATAATAAGAAAACTTTCACTAGGAGGGGGGTGAAGCACTGGAATGGGTCCACTAGGGAGTGGATGGAATCCTTCCTTAGAGGTTTTTAAGGCAGCTTGACAAGCCCTGGCTGGGATGATTGTTAGGGATTGCTGCTTTGAGCAGGGGGCTGGACTAGATACCTCCTGGTCTCTTCCAACCTGATATTCTATGACTCTGAACAAGACTTGGGATTTGACGAACTGGGACTGTTCTTAATGTTTGCTCTGAATACTGTGTTGGTGCCTCAGTGTCCCCTAGGCAGTTCTTAATATCTAGGTGGTGGAGAAAGGTGTGTGATTGCTGCAGAGCAAAGGGCCAGTGCACCCTAAATGCCTGGCACTCAGTCTCCTAGCAACTGATGGCCTGGACCCTCCTCTGCAAGGTGCCACTGAAGTGTTGGAGACAAAGGATCAGGTGAGTCCTGGCCCGGAAAGGAGCTGAGCAGAGAGGAGGGCTGGAGGGGTGGTTAGTCTGGAGCTTGTGGGGACGAGGAGGGAGTGCAGACCTAGGGGTCTGGCTCACTGTCCCCAGAATGGACCCGGCCGAGGGTCTGGTTCGCTGGTAATCTGTACAAGCTCTGTTTTAGACCCTGTTCCTGTCATCGAATAAACCTCTGTTTTGCTGGCTAAGAGTCACGTCTGACTGCAAAGTGGGGGTGCAGAACCCTGTGGCTTCCCCAGGACCCCGCCTGGGTGGGCTCGAAGTGGGAAGCACACGGAGGGGCAGAGGATGCTAAATGCTCTAAGGAGAGACCCAGGAGGTGAAGTCGTGTGAGCTTCTTGCCCTGAAGAGTCTGCTCCAAGGTAGAGGAGGCTCCCCAAAGTCCTGCCTGGCTTTGTGAGGAGCAGTTCCAGAGCATCGCCTGGGGACTCCGTGACAAGAGTCATGATGGATAATCAGCTGACCATGAGCTCTCAGGGTGAGCAGAGAGGTTATTTCACCTCCGTATTTAGCACTGGTACGAGCACTGCTGGAATCCTGCGTCTGGTGGTGGTGCCCACAATTGAAGAAGGATGTTGATAAGTTGGAGAGGGTTCAGAGAACAGCCATGAGAATGATTACAGGATTAGAAAACCTGCCTGAGAGTGCTAGAGTTCAATCTATTTATCTTAACAAATTGAAGGTTATGAAGTGACTTGATCACAGTCTGTAAGTACCTACAAGGGGAACCAGTATTGAATAATGGGCTCTTCAGTCTAGCCGAGATGGATCTAACACAATCCGATGGCTGGAAGTTGAATCCAGACCGGAAATAAGGTGTAAATTTTTCACAGTGAGGGTACCTAACCATTGGAACAGTTGACCAGGAGTCACGGTGGATTCTCCTCCACTGGACATTTTAAAATCGAGATGGGATGATTTTCTATAGGCTCTGCTTCAGGAATTATTTGGGAGCAGGTTTCCGGCCTGTGCCATACAGGAGCTCAGACTAGATGATCACAGCAGGCCCTGCTGGCCTGGGAATCTGTGACTATGAATCAGGGAGCTGGCAGGGATGGAAGGAACTGAGAAAAGGGGAGATTTTCACAGACTATCTGGGAAACCTTCCAATGGTGTCAGACTATGGAATGGTCTCCCAGGGGGAGAGCTGAAAGAGCCATTGCTTGCAATAGGCACAATTAGATGAGATCAACATTAGCAAATGTCCCACAGGGAATGGCCTAATGCTGTGGGTCTTTCCCACTCCTAAGGCACAGGGACTCTGGTGTTGCTGGCAGGTGTGGGAGGGTATGAGACGGGGGGTGCAGGGTGGAAAGAGCCCTGCAGGGCTAGTCCCTGTGACCACAAGGGCCCGTGGCCATTAGTCAGAGCCAGTATAACACCTGCCAATGCTACTGAAATTCCTTCTTGAGTTCCATGCGGTTTTCTTAGCCAGGCCTCCAGCATTCATGTTCTCCAGCGCTAGCTCTGCGCACAGCTGTGCCACGGCCCCCCACCTGTCCCATAACGCCCCCTGCTCTGCGAGTCCCAGCCCATCGCACAGCTCAGCCAGTGCCCCCTGGCCTGCCCCCGGCATCCCTGCTATTTCAACCCTGCTCCCCGCTACTATGTGCAGCTCTGCCAGAGCCCCTCAGACCGGATCGCCGGTCCTCCCTGCTTATCCAGTTCTGCTCCTCAATCCCAGCCCACAGTGCCCCGTTACTCCAGTCCTGCCCCCCTCACAGCTCTGCCAATGACCCTCAGTCTTGGTCCATAGCCCCCTGGTACTCCAGTCCTGCCCCTCACAGCTCTGCCAATGCCCCTCTGTCCTGACCCATAGCCCCCTGGTACTCCAGTCCTGCCCCTCACAGCTCTGCCAATGCCCCTCAGTCCTGACCCATAGCCCCCTGGTACTCCAGTCCTGCCCCTCCTCACAGCTCTGCCAATGCCCCTCTGTCCTGACCCATAGCCCCCTGGTACTCCAGTCCTGTCCCCCAGCTCTGCCAATGCCCCTCAGTCCTGACCATAGCCCCCTGTACTCCAGTCCTGCACCGCACCCGCTCTGCCAATGCCTCTCTGTCCTACACCCATAGCCCCTGGTACTCCAGTCCTGCCACTCACCCAGCTCTGCCAATGCCTCTCGTCCTGATCCATAGCCCCCTGGTACCTCCAGTCCTGCCCCCTAACAGCTCTGCCAATGTCCTCGTCCTGATCCATAGCCCCTGGTACTCCAGTCCTGATCCCCCAGCTCTGCCAATGCCTCTCGTCCTGACCCATAGCCCCTGGTACTCCAGTCCTGCCCTCACAGCTCTGCCAATGCCCCTCAGTCCTGACCCATAGCCCCTGTGTCATAAATATAGCTAAGGGTTAATGTTTCTTTTACCTGTAAGGGTTACAAAGGGAACCAAACACCTGACCAGAGGACCAATTAGAAAACTGGATTTTTTAAAAGCTTAAGGGAGGGAATTGTGTGGGTCTTCTTTGTCTTGGGTCTGTGTCTTTTTTTCTGTGTCTCAGCTATGAGCAACTTCCTTCTATCTTCTGTTTCAACTTGTAAGTAACGGTAGAAAAACAATATAGGCTTTTATGTTGTTTTGGGGGTATTTACATGTGTGTAACTTGCTGGAATGTTTCAAATTGGATATCTTTTGAATCAGACTGTTTATTCATATTTCTTTATAAGCAATAGCCCTGTATTGTCATCTTGATACAGAGTTTATATTCTGATGTCTTTTTCTTTCTTTTTTTTAAATATAGCTTTCTTTTTAAGACTTTGTTGAGTTTTTCTCTCAGGATAAGCGGCAGCACCAGGGAACTTGTGGGAGGGGGAAAGAAGAGATAAAATCATCTCTGTTTCCTGTGTTTGAGGTTTGTGTCTTTGTGGAAGAGAGGGGACAGGCTTCTTGGTATTGTGATGTAAAGAGATTGCATAATACTCTCAAGTTAGCCCAGAAAGGAAAGTCTGGGTGGGAGAGGGAGGGGAAGGGAAGTGGAGTATTTCCCTTGCCGGTAAGACTCAGAGCTTCTGGGTCTTGGGGGTCTCTCCAGGGAAGGTTTGGGGAGACCAGAGGGGCCAAAACCCTGGACATTTTGGTGGTGGAAGCGAGATAAGATCCAACTGGTAATAAGCTTGGAGGTTCATGCTAAGCACCCAGATTTTGGACGCTAAAGTCCAGATTTGGGAGAAAGGCTTATAACACCCTGGTATCCAGTCCTGCCCCCCACAGCTCTGCCAGTGCCCCTCAGTCCTGATCCATAGCCCCTGGTACTCCAGTCTTGATCCCCCCAGCTCTGCAATGCCCTCTGTCCTGACCCATAGCCCCCTGGTACTCCAGTCCTGCCCCCACCCAGCTCTTGCCAATGCCTCTCTGTCCTGACCCATAGTCCCCTGGTAATCCAGTCCTGCCCCCCGCCCAGCTCTGCCAATGCCTCTCTGTCCTGACCCATAGTCCCCTGGTACTCCAGTCCTGCCCCTCACAGCTCTGCCAATGCCCTTCCATCCTGACCCATAGCCCCCTGGTACTCCAGTCCTGATCCCCCCAGCTCTGCCAATTCCCCTCAGTCCTGACCCATAGCCCCCTGGTACTCCAGTCCTGCTGTGTCCAGATGTGTAAGTCCAGGGTTAGTAGAACTGGAGGTTTGTTCGCCCAGGGCTTGAGTGTCTATGCTTATCTGTGACCCCAGGTTAGGAACTGACAAGCCTTGGGTCCCAGACGGGGGCTGCAGCATCTACACTGCATTATGGGGGCCTGAGTCCAGCCACCCATATCCCAGACTTCCCAGCGCCCTCCCAGAATGTGGCCGCTCTAGCCCTTTGTTCGTAGTGCTGTGACGGTGCAGAGAACAAAGGAAGTCAGCCCATGGGATTGTGGGGCTGCATCTACACCACAAAGCAATAGGGCTTGAACCCTGGGGGCCTGGGGTGCAGGAGGGGATGAGGGGTGTAGTGCTTACCTTGGGCAGCTCCCAGAAGCACCCTCCCCACAGCAGCAGCTCCTAGGCGGGGGGCTGGAGGGGTCTACACATGCTGCTGCCGCAGGCACTGCCCCCACAGCTTCCACTGGCTGCAGCTCAGGGCGGGGGCAGCACGCAGAGACACACCCCCCCTCCCAGGGGCCACAGGGACGTGCTGACCACTTCCAGGAGCGGATCAGGCAGGAAGCTGCCTTAGCCCTGTTGCTCTGCCGGTGGTGGCCGCGGGAACCCAGGGCCCTTTTAAATTGCTTGGGGGCGGCAGGCGGGGCTGGGGGGACGCTCTGGGGGAGGCGCATGGGAGGGCAGGCAGGGCCAGGGGAGAGACCCGGCTCTGAACTTTGGTGGAGACAGGCTCCTGTGCTCTCATAATGGGGATCACAGGCACCACGGGCCCATATAACCCACCACCCCTGACCCTAGGTCCTGGCTAGACTCAGACTCTGACCCTCCCCCCCTGCAGGGTTCTGAGACCCTGGGTCTGAGCCCGTAGTTATCGCAATTTGTGTGTAGACAGAAGGGGGGTTAGGCTTGAGCCTGAGTTTGAACCCTGGTTTTATATTGCAGTGTAGCCAACCCCTCTCTCATACACAGAGCTCTGCTGATGGCCCTCAGTCCCGAACTGCAGCCCCCCTCTCCAATTCCCACCCTGGTCTCCTTTAAAACTCTGTCCTCACGCCCAAACCTCCCATCTAAGCAGCCACTCTCTTGTGGCCTGTGTGCTTTTGCATCAAAGATTTTGGAAGCATCTTCTGACATACGGCAGCTCTGTGGTGTAGTTAACACAGCTGCAATTCACTATACGCAAGTCACAGTAGACTTCAGGAAACTGCCTGCAACTTTTCATCCAGACGCTGCCACTGTGTACGGAGGAGCATGCTTCCAAACAGCAGCATGGAGCGAGGAGCGCCGAGACAAGCCAGTCAGCTGCTGAGGACTGGAAACCTCAGAGGTTTTATTCTGGGGAAGCGGAGACGGTAAAGAGCTGAAATTGAGTGAGTCTGGAACAAATACTTCAGGGCTGGTGGGAAATTACCAAGGCCGAGATGAAATGCAAAGCAGCCACTGCAGCAGCCAATCCCTGGCGAGCCGAGGTCGGGCACCAGGGCAGGATGGGGGGCTGCGAGCTCAGAACCTCTGGGACAGAGTCCGGTTTCCTTTGGATGGGTGTACAAGGGGCAGTGAAGATCTGGGGGAGCCCTGGCCCTCTTCTGGGCACTTTTCATCCACAGATCTCAAAGGGTCACCCTAGGATCAGTGGCTTCATTTTCTGGGGCAGGAAGTGCCTAGCCCAGGGCAAGGCCTGGAGTGGAACCCAGGTGTCCTGGCTCCCAGTCCAGCAGCAGAGCTGAGAACTGAATTTGGGTCTCCTAGCTAGTACATCAGGGGAGTCGGCTCCAGGTGTCCTGGCTCCTCGTCCGGTGCTGCAGCCACTGGCTGCTGTCGCCTAGTAAGAGCAGTGCTCTAGAATCCACACGTACCGGAGTCTTTCAAGCAGATGCACAGGAGGCCCCACATTGCCCTGGGTGACAGCCCCGGTGAACTCAGCCCAGCCGGCTGTAACCAAGGGCAGACTGCGGCTGGCAGCAGTGATGGCTGGAAACTGACCCAGGCTTTGGAAATCACAATGAGCAGAGATACTTTTAATGAGATAAATGTCCCCTCAGAGCAAGAGAGGGGGCCGGGGGGCAGCCCAGAGCCTGTTCCAGGGACCGGCATTCAGCTGCAGTCTGGAACACAACAGGTAAACAATCTGTAACCGCCTCTTGTGTGGGCACTTTGAAAGGACTGGTAATTTTCATTGATTTTCTTTTTCCCTTCCCGCATCAATGCAATCAATCACAGAGTAAGTGGCTGCTGCTGGGCTCTTCGCTCCTTCTGCCTGTCTAGTGTTTCTCTAAAAGTCTCAGCCCAATCACTCGCTCTTGCACCGATTTATAGAAGGGGCAGCCAGAAACTGGGGAGTTCTGTTGAGTAAAAACCAGCCTGGCTGATTCCAGGCACAGTCTCCACCTGACAGCTCAGGGAAAAGATGCAAGTGGAGCATCCATCTGGCATCCATCATCGAATCATAGAAGATCAGGGTTGGAAGGGACCTCAGGAGGTTATCTAGTCCAACCTCCTGCTCAGAGCAGGACAATCCCTACAAATTCATCCCAGCCAGGGCTCGTAAGCCTGAGCTTTAAACCTCTAAGGAAGGAGATCCACACCGCCCTAGGGGAACCCATTCCAGGGCTCACCACCTACTCTAGTTGAAATAATATTTTTCCTAATATCCAACCTAGACCTCCCCACTGTAATGAGACCATTGCTCCTTCTTCTGTCATCGCCACCACTAAGAACAGTCTAGAAACCATCCTCCTCTTGGAAACCCCCTTTCAGGTAGTTGAAGGCCTGCTATCAAATCCCCCTCATTCTCTCTTCTGCAGACTAAACAATCCAGTTCCCTCAGCCTCTCCTCATAAGTCATGTGCTCCAGATCCCTAATCATTTTTTGTTGCCCTCCGCTGGACTCTTTCCGATTTTCCACATCCTTCTTGTAGTGTGCAGCTCAAAACTGGACACAGTACTCCATCTGATGCCTCACCAATGCAAACCAGAGGAATGATCACATCCCTCGATCTGCTGGCAATGCCCCTTACTTATACAACCCAAAATGCCGTTAGCCTTCTTGGCAAACAAGGGTCACTGTTGACTCATATTCCAGCTTCTCGTCCACTGTAAACCCTAGGTCTTTTTCTGCAAACTGCTGCCTAGCGATTCGGTCCCTAGTCTGTAGCAGTGCATGGGATTTTCCATCCTAAGTGCAGGACTCTGCACTTGCCTTGTTTGAACCTCATCAGTTTCTTTTGAACCCAATCCTCTAATTTGTCTAGGTCCGTCTATACCTATTCCCTACCCTCCAGCATATTTACCACTGCCTCCAGTTTAGTGTCATCTGCAAACTTGAGGAGGGTGCAGTCCACGCCATCCTCCAGATCATGAATGAAGATATTGAACAAACCAGCCGCAGGACCGACCCTTGGAGCACTCCGCTTGATACTGGCTGCCAAGTAGACAGGAGCCATTGTCATACCCGTTGAGCCGATGAATCTAGCCAGCTTTCTATCCACCTTATAGTCCATTCATCAAGCCCATACTTCTTTAACTTGCTGGCAAGAATACTGCGGGAGACTGTATCAAAGGCTTTGCTAAAGTCAAAGAATACACGTCCACTGCTTTCCCCTCATCCACGGAGCCAGTTATCTCATCATAGAAGGCAATTAGGTTAGTCAGGAAGACTGCCCTTGGTGAATCCATGTTGACTGTTCCTGATCACTTTCCTCTCCTCTAAGTGCTTCAGAATTGATCCTTGAGGACCTGCTTCATGACTTTTCCAGGAACTAAGGTGAGGCTGACTGGCCCATAGTTCCCAGATCCTCCTTCTTCCTTTAAAGATGGGCACTACGTTACCCTTTTTTCCAGTCATCCGGGATCTCCCCTGGTCGCCTTGAGTTTTCAAAGATAATGGCCAATGGCTCTGCAACCACATCCGCAAAATCTCTTTAGCACCCTGGGATGCAGCGCATCCAGCCCCATGGGCTTGTGCTCGTCAGTTTTCTAATAGTCCTGAACCACTTCTTTCTCCACAAGGCTGGCACCTTCTCCCCATACTGTGCTCCTCAGTGCAGCAGTCTGGGAGCTGACCTTGTCTGTGAAGACAGAGGCAAAAAAATCATTGAGTACATTAGCTTTTTCCACATCCTCTGTCACTAGGTTGCCTCCCTCATTCAGTAAGGGGCCCACACTTTCCTTGACTTTCTTCTTGTTGCTAACATACCTGAAGAAACCCTTCTTGTTACTCTTAACTTCTCTTGCTAGCTGCAACTCCAAGTGTGAATTGGCCTTCCTGATTTCACTTCTGCTGCCTGAGCATTCCGACCAACATGGCTGCAGTGTTCAACTGGATTGGGGAAGAGGGAAGGAAGTTGAAGGAGAGGAGAACAGAGGCAGGGGCAGCTTCCCTGGGGCAGGTGGGATCTCCAAACCTTCTCAGCACAGAACTGCTGAGGGGCAGGGGAGCCACAAGGAAGGCGAGGGGAAGATGAGAAGTGTATGACACTGGCAGACCAGGTGCCAGCTCGTGCCATGACTGCAGGCATTAGCTAAGAACTAACAAGCTGGAGTCCTGACCAGGTCACCTGGGTGTTAGTTTTGCTCAAAGTAGGAATTAGCCTTTTAAGAATGTATTTAGTGTTTAGACTCTAGGAAATGCTTGGAAGTTGCTACCTGCATTAATCTCACTTGTAATGTCTGGATTCCAGGCTGTAAGAACATGTGTAAGTTTTGCTTTATAACTTCAAGAATGTTTGCCCTGAACTTATGAACCCAGACACGGGAGCTCTTTATAAGACAAAAGCTCTGTTCATTGCCCCATCTACCTGTGGAGAAGTAGATGAATCAAGCCGCATCCCATCTCTTTGAATGCTGGAAGAGGGAAATAAAAATAGCTGATGTGACTGTTTGTCATCTCTTTGCTGTTCGAACTGTCACAGGGCCAGAGCCACCCAACTGCAGCCAGAGCTCCCAGGGGTCACCTCCTGGGTCCGCCCTGAAAGACGCTTTGGACTGACAGATCACTACAACTCCGTCACTCTTAGGACTTAGATGGTAACTCACTGGTGTGTCGATGGTTGCTGGCTTGAACCTGTAAATAACTCTCTGATTTCCTTTTCCTAGTTAATAAACCTGTAGATAGTTTGTTACAGGACTGGCTACCGGCATCTTTGGTGTGAGATCTAAGGTACCGGTTGATCTGGGGTAAGTGACTAGTCTCTTGGGACTGGAAACACCCTGAACGCGGGGTGATTTTGGGGGTAAGTGACCATTTATCAGTAAGTCCCGTTTGCCTGCATGGCACGATAGGCTGGGGAGTCTAAGGGGACTGTCTGTGACTCCATGGTGAGACTGTTGGAGAGATCCAGGCGCTCACATCAGTCACTGGCTTGATGTAATCTAATGACAGAGCACAGCACCGGCGTGGGGTGTCTGCCCTGTTCGTGACAGTCTGCCCGGAGGCTGGCGCTCGTGGTCGTGAACCACCCCAGACAGTGTGACAAGGAGATGGGGGAAGGAGGATTGGAGGAAAGGAAAAGGGAGATGGAAGGCATCTATCTATCTATCTAGCTAGCTAGCTATCCCCATCCACACCCAGCATCCATCTATCTATCTATCTATCTGTCTAGCCCCATACACACCCAGCATCCATCTATCTATCTATCTAGCCCCATCCACACCTATCATCTATCTATCTATCTATCTATCTATCCCTTTCCCACTCTCAGTTTCGCCACATAAAACTATTTCTTCCTTTTTGAGCATATTTTACAGTTTCCTACTCAGACCCATGTCTCCTTCTTTAGGGTGTTTGCTCCTTTCTTCCCCTGCCCTGCTCGCTCTCCAGCCCAGAGGGGTGCTGGCTCTCCCTGGCACAGGCCCCGATAACGGACGCAGGGCAGTTCTTGCTGGCAGTCTGTGAGTTCTCCAGCACTCCAGCTGCTTTTGCTTTTTTGCCAAATGCTCCATCCCAGTGGTGAGAAGCCTCAGTTTTAGGGATGATAACAATCACACTGTCTTCCTTTCATGGAAGCATCTCACAGATCTCCATCCGTTCCTTCCATCCCTTCGGCAATAGCGCTGCATCATTATCCCTATGTTGCTGAGGGAAAACTGAGGCACAGGGCAGAAAGGGACTACTATTAGAAGGGGCTTCCTCATGCCCGCTCTGCTTGGCATTCTTCATCGCACTTTCTGGGTGCACCCTCCTCCCACGTCCCCTATCCCCATGGGAGTAAAGCAGCTGGTTCATGATGCCCAGGAGTCAAGACAATTGCTTGACATTGGGGACAGAGAATGGGCCTTCTCTGCACCATCCCCAGCTTCCACCATGCCTGGCTCCCAGCACAGCCCTGTAAGCTGCAGCAGGACCCCCAGGGGCCTCCGAGGTATGAGGAAACTCAAATAAGTTTCCTGCCTCCAGCATCCGGGGCAGAGCCTGGCAAAGTGCAGAGCTTGGGGATGGAAGAGGAGACCTGGCCAGTCTACGGAAGGACCCCAGGTTTCGTGAAGGAGCATCAGGCACTGGGGAGCAGCGTGGAAGGAGCATACAGTCTGTGGGAGCTGCTCAGTGGCCTTGCCCACCTTGTGGGTTATTTTCCATCCCATCTAAGCCACAGCATCTCTGGCTGCTGCAGAAAGCAGCAGACGGGGCTGGCAATGTTGCACTCTGAGGTCCTCACAAGCCCGCATATGGCTGGGACTGACCAGAGCCAGAGACTGGCCAGGTTTGTCCCTCGCTGGAGCTCTGCCAGGGTTTCCATCCCCGCTCTAGCGAGGGGCCCCAGGGAATGCAGAGCTGCAGGCTGAGCCCTGAGATGCTTTTACTGGAATGTTTCCACAGGCCATGTTTAAACTGGGCCTTTTTTTAAAAAAAATGAAACTTTCTGCCCCAAATTGTTCTGTATTATTGAGATCTTCTGTCCGGTGACATTTCCTGCAAGGTGGTTTTGCAGCCATGACTGCTCCCTGCCAGGAAACTTCCTCCCTGAATTTCCCCTGCCCCGTTTCACGCCGAGTAAGAATCCATTTCACCCCAGCTAGCCTTGGAGAAAGGAACTCAGCTCATGCTGGCTGAGGAATTGCCACTGGGAGCAGCCACAGGCAGAATGCGATTTACAGGAGACACGAGGTCAGCTTATGACGCAAGAATCTCTTCCAAGAACGCAGGTCTGGGCTCAAGGTTTCTCATTTCCTCTAGCAGTTCAGTCAACTTGTTCTATTAGTAATGAAAGCTAGAAAATACTGAGGCTTTTGTTCTGCTGCAGGATATATAAATTGCCATTCTGGATCCCCCCAGTGGTCCATCTAGTCCTGCATTGTGCCTGTAGGTATTCCTATTTGAGGGGACTACTTTTTTACAGACAGCGGAATAATACCAATGCTGGGAGCAATGTCTTTAGATATTCCCTAACCAGACTCCAGCAAGCAGATTCCTGCCCATGGGTGGAGCCCGACTGACTTCAGTGGGACACCCCGTGCAGAGTAAAATTCCGTTCATGCTGTTCCAACTTCATGGTCGGGACCCACATTTCTGCTATGTGAATAACAAACAGCTGAGCTGTAATATCCTGCAGCAGAGCTGAGAATGGAGCTGGGTGGGAAATGCATTTCCTGGCCCACAAATAATTTTGAGAGTTTGGAATTTTTCCCATCTTGAATCAGGGCAAAAATTCGAAATCTTGAAACTAATTTTAAAACCCAACATTTTTTTAAAATTTCAGGTCTATTGAAATGTTTCAGGTCACTAATTTTCATAACTTTTTTTCTCAGTTTTGACTTTTTCTCTCTTTTTATAAACTCTTTTTCAGACTAAGCAGCTTGCAGTTTTAAACAAAACGACAGCTTAAAACAAATGAAATACAGTGACAATCTCGAAACTTGTTTTTTCTTTGACGTTTTTTTGAGTTGGGAAATTTGTCGAACCCAAACCTCTTTTGTGAATAGTTTCAGTTTTGACAAAAAAAGAGGTTTGTCTACAAAATTCCCATCCAGCTCTAGTCGATATTGATAAATTGCTGAGGACACATTATTAGACATAGGTGAAAATTTTGTGATTAACTTTTTTTTTTTTTTGGCCAGAAACGCTATAGTTTATGCACCATATTTGGGAAATAGTCAACAAGTTGTTTCAGTTAGGAAAAAGATTGAAATGTTTCATTATTGTTTTGGTATCAAATTTGGTCAATAACAAAACATGAATCTACTTAAAAAAAGTTGGGAAAAAAACCAAGATGGCCAAATTGAAATGAAAAACACAGAAAAAAATTGTTTTTGAGTCGACTTGAAAATGTGGGTCAATTCAAATTGAATTTTTTTTGAGTTTCTCCATTCAACAAAAAACAAACCAAAACGCTGCTCACGACCCACTTTAAGTATCAGAGGGGTAGCCGTGTTAGTCCGGATCTGTAAAAGCAGCAGAGAATCCTGTGGCACCTTATAGACTAACAGACATTTTGGAGCGTGAGCTTTCGTGGGTGAATACCCACTTCTTCAGATGCATGTAGTGGAAATTTCCAGGGGCAGGTATATATATATATGCAAGCAAGCTAGAGATAACGAGGTTAGTTCAATCAGGGAGGATAAGGCCCTGTTCTAGCAGTTGAGGTGTGAAACCAAGAAGGAGAAACGGTTCTGTAAACTGGCAAGCCATTCACAGTCTTTGTTTAGTCCAGAGCTGATGGTGTCAAATTTGCAGATGAACTGAAGCTCAGCAGTTTTCTTTGAAGTCTGGCCCTGAAGTTTTTTTGCTGCAGGATGGCCACCTTAAGGTCTGCTATAGTGTGGCCAGGGAGGTTGAAGTGCTCTCCTACAGGTTTTTGTGATTGCATTCCTGATATCTGATTTGTGTCCATTTATCCTTTTCCGTAGTGACTGTCCAGTTTGGCCGATGTACATAGCAGGGGCAATTGCTGGCATATGATGGCGTATATTACATTGGTGGACGTGCAGGTGAATGAACCAGTGATGGTATGGCTGATCTGACCCACTTTAAACTGAACATGGCTTTTTGATTTGGCTTCCAAACTGAAAAATCCATTATTGCTCATCTCTGCTTACAATAAGCCAAGGAGGCTATGTGTGATGTGCAAGAACTGGGCAGTGGAATCTAGTTAAAATTCACGTGCATTTAATTCTGAAGGCTGTTATCTTTGATCATGCTCCATCCCTTACCACAGGCTTTGTTGCAGCAAACAGGGTCATGAGCTCATGTCAGATGTTCTCAAGAGGTTTTTAAGGCCTGGCTTGACAAAGCCCTGGCTGGGATGATTTAGTTGGGAATTGGTCCTGCTTTGAGCAGGGGGTTGGACTAGACACCTCCTGAAGTCCCTTCCAACCCTGATATTTTATGATTCTATGTTTCAACCAGGCTTGCTATGAGTAAGGATAAAGGCTTTGCAACTTAGGCTGCTTAAGAAGAAAGAAATAATTAGGCAGGGCTGGATGAGAAAAGGTCTTTTCTAGGAGAATTTTTGAAAAATGTTATTTCATTTGAATTTTTTCACTGAATTTTTTTAATGCAGTGAAACAAAACGAAAATGTTCAGATCATGTTGAGGTTTCAGTTTCTTAGGTCCCCCCCTTTCTCTGTTTCTTTCACCCACATTTTTCTCTAACAAGGAAGCAAAAGGGAAAAAAAGCTCCCTGAAAAATCAAAAACAGAAAAATGATTTTTTTTTCGGTTTTCAAAAAATGAAATGTATGAAAATGGCTGATTCGAAATGAAGCAACAGAACATTGGTTTATTTCAGTTTTCAAAAAAATAACAACATTTGGTTTCTTCCAACTCTGATATTCTATGACTCTCAGCCCCCTGCTCTGGCCACTAGACTCCACTCCCTGCCCCAGTGATCAGCACTACTGCAACACCTGTGATTTGCAGGGATGCTCCGGACCTTGCGATGCCAGGGAGAGTTGTGGCTGCAGTTCCCTTTCTGTTTTGTCCTTTCCCCTTGCTGCGTTTTGTTGCCAGCTAATTGCCTGTGGCAGCCGGCTTGGTAAGCGCGAGTTCATTAGAAACAGAGGCTGCACGTGCAGCAAGGAGCCTTCTCATACAAAGTACCTGACAGATCTACGCTGCTGGGGGGCTGCACTGAGAAGCAGGAGACCCCACAGAGCCACGAGAAGGCCTGGAGCGCAGCATCTTATTCACCCTAATTCAGCCATAACGCATCGCTCCTCCTCCTCCCCATTACCTAGATATGGGGGGAGCTCACCCCAGTGCAGCATGAGGCTCAAAGCAGGGCTCGAGTGGGACCGAAGCAGCATGTGGGGAGTTGTGCTGTTTTCCCTAGAGGTGTATTTCACCCTCCCACCAGACCCCCTGGGAAGTTCTAGAGGTCCCGCCATCCTCCCCAACCTTCCTGCTAGCCAGCTGACAGCCCCAAGGCGTTCTCGCTGCCTCTCCGTCACCACAGATCTTAGTTCTGATGGGAAATGCAACCCAGCCTCCCCCTTTCCTTTCTCCTTTGCAAAACACCTGGTGTCTCTGCGCAGAAGACAGATTCAGGCGCCGGAGTTGTCGGCCCAGCCACAAGGCAGATCTCCAAGCATGTGTGCCATCCTGGGAGTTAGAGATCTATTTTTAATCCCTCGAAAAAGCACACAGTTTTGCACTGAAGCCCGCAACCTTCATTCCAGATATCAGTTTGCACAGATTGGAAATGACTTCTGGGCTATTAAAACCGCCAGCGATCAGGCCTCGGAGCTGTAAGCGCTCCTGCACTTTAGTTCTTATCGCCACAGAGACATGCAGCCTTGTATTCCAACTAGAAAGGGAATAGTTCACACTTGAACTGTACCACCGTCTCCGCTGACTGGCAGCTCTCCCCTTTGCCCTGAAAAGGGCTCTGCAGGTCCTTCATGAATTTCCTTGTCTTCCTTCGCATAGTCTGAGTCTAGAAAGTTGCCAGGCCAACATGGCTGTTCCTTCTGCCTGCGGCTGCTTTTATGTGGGGAGATGAAAGTGTATGCTTATTTATAGAAACTTTAAAAAGAAATAAAAAAAAATGCAAGCAGCTTTGACAGCTCCCTCTCCAACCACATGGCACAAAGGAGCCTGGATTAGCATACGGAAGTGAAGAGCTAGCGAAGGCAAATCTTTGGGGGGCAGGGGGCAAACTTCTGAAACTTTCCTCTCTTCGTGGCCATGGGGGCCTGGGAAGAATGAGACTTTGATAGCGAGGCCCCTGCAAGCTTCTGGCTCTTTGGTGGAGTCACCCTGCTTGGGGGCAAAGCGGGAGACGAAAATGAAACAGGACGGGAGAGGTTGTTTCCAGTGCAGGAGGCTCCGGAGCAGCTCGCAGAGTGGAGGAGAGCTGGCAAACTCAGGCACAGTATTGAGGCCAGATCCTGCTGCCGATGTGACTCAGAGTCGTTCTTTTGGAGTCAGTGGGGCCAGATCACCAGCTAAAGCAAATCAGGGTTGCACCATTGGAACCAACGGGGCCAGACCCCAGTTGATGCAGACCGGCATTGTTCTGTGGGAGAGGCCTGGTTTTTTTCAGATAGCACCAGCACCCACCCTGTGAAAATCAGGTCCCTCTGAGGTGGGTCAGTTTGGGCATCTCCAGTGACCAAGTATAACACCGACAGACCCTGGTTGGCGGTGGGCGGGATTGAACACCTGGGACCTTTGGAGCTTAGAGCATGAGCATCTGTCGCATGAGCTAAAAGCCACGTGCCTCTTAGCTAAGGCTGTAGAGCAGACACATTTAACTCTCTCTAAGTGGTCTCGGTGCTGCTAGATGGGACAGAACACCACCCTCAGAAGGTGTGTGGGTTACACAAGCACTGATGGAGATCCTGACCGAGGGGGGCCTCCCCTGCTGGCCCCACAACGGCGTGTAATTAACAAGCACAGCAACATCATAGAAGAGAACCAGGACCTGGCACGAACCGTATGCCTCCAGACCCTGGCCTTGCCTCTACTGCAGCACCCACCAGAGCTCAGAAGGCAGAGGAAAAACTCCAGGGCCTGTGCTAAAAGTCTGGGGACTCCTGATACCCTACAGCAATCTAGGCCCCTTCCTTTGATATCACAAGGATTTGCTTCCATTGACCATTGTTGCCAGGGAAAACCAGGGCTTTCCATGATGGCAGTCTGGCATACTTCAGATGGCACCAGTCATCCCAGCTGCTGAAGTGTGTGTCACCACCCCAGCTCTGGGAGGGCATCTGTCAGAGATTGGGAACCTCACAGAGTTTAAGGCCACTAGATCTTCCAGTCTGATCTCCCGTCTATCACAGGCCCCCACCGCCATGCCGTTATCCCTAGATTGCACCCAGTTTAGACCAAAGTGTTACAACTGAACTGTTGTGTGCCTCAGGCAGCGAACAGGAGAGACTGAGGTGCCTCCAATCCCCAAAGCCCCTGCAATGGCAGGGAAGTGATTAGGTGTGTTGGGCCCCAATGAGCCCAGCAGGTGAACCATGCCCCTAGCTGCAGAGGAAGGTGAAAAACCCCAGTGTCTCTGCCCATCTCAGCCAGGGGAAATTCCTTCTCAACCCCCCACATGGCGATCAGCTAGACCCTGAGCAAGTGGGCAGGATGCACCAGCCAAGCTCCAGAGGGAGGATTCTTTGCACTTGCCTCAAGCCCTGGCCACACTGGCCATCCTGTCTCCAGCCATGGCCATTCCTTGATGCTTCAGGGAAAGAAGAAAAAAGACACCCAGAGGACACCGGGCTGGTGGTCAGTGTGCCAGACTGCATGAAGTACGTACTACTGGGCACGATGCTCACCTCTTTCAGCACCACGGACAGCGTCAGGCGATCCCTGGGCTAGAGTAAGTGGCTTGCGGAGCCTTGGAGAGTCCAAGGCTCTGGTCCTCTGATTGGCACAGGCACTGCAGCTCAGCTGCGGGGTCACGCACGCAAGTACATTGAAACCCACCCCGACAAGGCAGGGCAAGACATCACAGGTGACTTGTGGCACCTCACCTGAGCCCTCCGTGCTGTGGGGTGACTCAGGCTGGGCCCCGTAATCTCTGGTCGCTGCTGGGAAGCTGGGTCTGGGAGCCTTAAAGTTTGGCTCTGAAATATGGACTCACAGGACTGGCTTGAGATGGCCCCTGTCAGTCAGCTCCCCTTTCAGCCCACCACAGAGGTAGGGCAGGGCTACTGGGAGCAGCCTGTGCTTCTGCAGAGTCGCGGTAGCATCTCCAAGGCTCGTGCACCCTGTATGGAGATGAAGGGCCCCTCCATCTCTGAGCCAGGGCCATCCAAGGGCTCTGGCCATCCTCCTTGCCCTCCAGTGCCTCCTGCAGGGGTTCTGCAGCCCCTGGCTGTTGCAGGGCTCCCCTTTAGTTACTACCCCTCATGAGTGTTTTGCCCTCTGCTCTGCTCATCACATGCCCTGGAGGGCTCCTTGGCCCACCCCTCCCACTCAGGCCTCTTAGCTACTGCTGGCTCACTTTGCCTGCTTCCCTTCCTCACCCCCACTCTCTGGTTGGTTCAGGCGAGTGGCCGTGGGCATCTCAGGAGTGACATGTGCAGGGCAACCAGTGAGTGGCTGGGGTCCACGTAGCATCACTTGCACTCCTGGCTCAGTTGCAGCATGCTTGAGAAACCCTTGGCTATGTGTGAGAAGTCCTCTGAGCCCTCTAGACTGAGCATCCAGCCCCTTAGCCAGGCCCCAGCCTCCATCTTGTGAGGCACTCGACCCTCCAGCACCTTCAGACGTGGCTGAGCTCCTGCTCTGGAGGAGCCACGCATGCAGGGCACCCATTGCAGCAGCCTATGGGCCACAGGCACTGATGGCCCTCTCTCGGTCTGCACCTTAGCAGGACGGTGATAACCATCTTGAGCTGCCTCCATGGCTTCGCTCACTGGGGCGCGTAAAGCGTTTCTGAGCCCCTTGCGGCATCAAAGCGCATCCTCCAGCACCTGCTGAGGAAATAACTCCTTGTACAGGACATCCTGCAGAGAGGAATAGGATCCGGGCTGGGCTCAAGCCAAGAGACACCATGGGCAAAGGGCTCTCTCGCCTTTTCTGCTCCTCTGCTGCTGAGAGACCGAGATTGCTCAGCCAGAGGCCAGGTGACAGAGGATCGAGCAGCGTGGAACCAGCTCACAGCTGATCGCCGCAGATGAGAGTCCCAGGGCACTGAATGGCATAACAAATATTAAGGCCAGACCATTAGCTCATCTGGTGTGACCTCCCCTGTACCGCAGGCCAGAGACTTTCGTCCAGTGACGCCTTCATTGAGCCTTATGTCGTCATTCTCCGTTCCCTTGAGAAACATATCAGAAGCGAGTCCAGTTCAATGTGGTGCGGCCCAGACTGCGTCGCCGAGGCAGGAGAAGACCCAGTCCACTTGTGTGACTGTAACGCCAAGTGAGCAGAGTTTGGGCTCGAGAGATGTCCTGCTGCAGAGCTCACACCCACGGGGAACAACGGCCAGCTGTGAAGTTCAGACAGTTGCTGGACATCCACTTTACCGTGCTCGTGCAGGGGCGTTCCTCAGGGGACCCCTGTCAGGGTGGGACTCTGGAGCTGGGTGCTAAGGGATGTACCCCAGACTGCAGGCTAGGTGCCTGTTAGGATATGAGCCTCAGCATGCCAGCCCAAGTCATGTTGAGTCGTTACTTACTGTGCAAGAAGGCCCTTTGATTCCAGTGGGGTAAAGCATTACTCACCAGCGGTAAGGATGGCACAACCTGGCCCCATGTAGTCACAGCTGAGGCAAAGAACCGTAGTCGGGCTGGAAGGGACCTTGAGAAGTCACCTAGTCCAGCCCCCCACACTGAGGCAGGACTAAACCCAGATAAGCCCTGACAGCTGTTTGTCCAATCTGTTCTTCAAACCCCCAAGTGACGGGGAATCCAGCAGCTCCCTAGGTAAGCTACTCCAGGGCTTGACTAACTTCGAGTTAGAACGCTTTCACAAATAGCTAACGGGACTCTCCCTTGCTGCAGATTAAGCCCATTACTTCTTGTCAGGGCGGCTCCAGACACCAGCGCCACAAGCAGGTGCTTGGGGTGGCCCATGGAAGGGGGCAGCACATCCGGGTCTTCGGTGGCAAGTCCTTCAGTCCCTCGCAGAAGGAAGGACCTGCCGTCAAATTGCTGCTGAAGAATGAAGTGGCGGCGGTAGAGCTGCCTCTGAAGTGCTGCCAAGCGCAGCTTCCCACCTGCCTTACTTGGGATGGCAAACACAATGGAGCCGGCCCTGCTTCTTGTCTTACCCCTGGTGGGCATGGAGAACAATCGATCACCATCCGCTTGATCACAGCCTCTTATATATCTGAAGACTTACGCCTTTCCCTGCCATCTCTTCTCTAGACTAAACATGCCCCTTCCTTTCAAGCTTTCCTCACAGGTCATGTTCTCTAAACCTTGTATCTCCTTGGGACTCTCTCCAAGTCATCCAGATCATTCCTCAAGAGTGATGCTCAGAACTGGACACAATCCTCCACCTAAAGCCGATCCAGTGCTGACCAGAGCAGAACAGCTACTTCCCCATCTTACATGCAACACTCCCCTTAATGATATTTACCGTTTTTTGGCAATGCCCCACATTGTTGACTGCTATTCAGTTTGTGATCCCCAGATCTTTTGCAACAGTACTGGTGCCACTCTAGGTGCATCCTCCCAGTTTGACAGTGAACCACCGAACACTAGTCGTTCACCTGCAGATCAATTGACTCTCTAATCTTCCTGCCTTTTGGCTCCTTTTCTTGACCAATCTACTGCTCACTCAGGTGCTCAGCTCACAGCTCAGCGCCGAAAATCAGAGCGCAATCTGTGTGTGGTAAGAAAGAGGCTCACTGAACCCACACTTCCCTTACAATCCCAAGGATATAAACCTTGTGCCTCAGGAGATGTTCCCAAGTATTCCTTGGGTAGATTTAATGGCCGATATTTCTTGGCTTTCCCATTTCAGCCCATTCAAGTTCGATTCCCCCCTTGTGCCTGATTCTTCTCAGAAGTCAAAGAGCAAATTTTTTTGCTGTAAAATGTAGGAGTACTGTTCTTGGATGCTCCAGGGTACCACCTGAGGATGTCCTTAGCAACCTGAAGATGACCTTAGCAACTGAACATGTCCTTAACTGCTCTTCCCAGCCTCCCAGGGCAGTTTGACACGTCATCCTTTCCTCCTGACACTTCCATAGTTATGTGATAATTACAGGAGGGGCGTGCTCATACTTGTTCTCTGATCCTCCAGCTCCTCAGGATTTAGAAGCGTGAAAAAGGGATTAGGAATAAGAGCGGGGATACGGTGTACGGGATAGCACTGCCTGGGGTTTTCTCACCGTATAACTTTAAAGAGAGGAGGCTAAGTCCCATGGGGCGCAGCTCAGCCAGACCTCCTTGTACGAAAAGTTTGTGGATGGAAAGGGAGAGGGCGGGACAGGGGAGAATCTGCAGGGGGACCCACCGTTGGATGGATCCATCAGCCACAGCCATGAAGCTGCCCCCCAGCCTTTGACCACTGTGACATCCCCTCGCTAACGGGCTGCCCTAGCTCTGCCCCGGGGAAGGGTTTGCCTCTTTCCAGCCCCCTCCGGGGGAGACGCCGGGGGCCTGCTTCACTCCCAATGGCCAGGGCTCAGCAGAGAGTGTTGTAAAAAGCTTTTGTTCTGACAGTAATAAAGGCCAAGAGTCCTTCCTGGCAATGCATCAGCCCTGATCAAATTATGGGGCCGCTTCAGGGTGGGCCGCTGAGAGTGGGAGGCAGAGAGAGCATTAAAAGGAAAAATATCCAGTGCATTAATATGTCACTGGCTGGCGCTGAGTCCCCATTGAGATTCCAGGCAGGCCCGCCAGCCTGCGGGCTTTGGAGATTTTCATAACATGGATTAAATACATTTGTGAGGTTTTTTTCAAACCTGAAAATGAAGTATTTGAAATACGTTACCTGACGGGTCCTGCATGAGCTTGGAGCCCCCTCACCAGCCTGGCACGTGCCACTGCATTCTGCAGCAGCTGCTCCAGGAATGCCCGTACACCAGCCAGGGTGGGAACCCCACACACACACCTTATGGGTAAAGGCTGGCTGCTCCCCTCCTCCCCCCCCCCGCACCCCATGGGCTATCCCTCCCCTCCCACGTGGCCAAACTTGGTGCTCCTCTCCCCTGTACCCATGAGCTTTCCTCCCCACCCACTGGAGGCTTGGCTGCTCCCCTCCTCCCCTCCTGCACCCCGTGGGCTATTCCCCTCCCCCACCCACTGGCCAGAGACTGGCTGCTCCCCTCCTCCCTCGCTGCACCCCATGAGCTACTCCCCTCCCCCTCCCACTAGAGAGCAAGGCACCTAGCATTTCAGACCCAGACCCTTTCTTCTTCTCCACAGTGGGGCCACCTCTGCTCTCCTCCCTCACTCCCATCAGGCACAGCCCCACTCTGCTCTGGGCTTCTCCTTGTTGGTGTGGCTCAGATAGCTGGGCTCCTTTAATCTACAAGGTGAGGGGGGGACTGATTTTCCAAAGAACTCTGCACCCAGTAACCACCCAGTGTGCAGGGCTCTTGGAAAACTGGACCCCCAGCTCAGGACGGCCATGAGAATGAGTGACTTTATTGAATACCTCCTGCCGAAAGGTAGGTCTGCCTCAGACAGTTACTCCAGTGTCCCAGCCCAGCAGGCATCTAAAACCTGGGATGGACCCTTGGGGGGCTTTCTCTGGATCATTTGCTCCATGTTCCCTGGACATGACATTAAGGGAGTTGGCATTCTGTGTAGAGGAAGCAGTGAGGTCTAGTGGGCAGAGCCCTGAACAGGAACTGACTTTGGCTCGGTGACCTTGGGTAAGTCACGTTTCCTCTCTGTGGTGCAGTTTCCATGTCTGTAAAATGCGGGTAATGATATTGTCCTCTTTTGTGAAGTGCTTTGAGATCCGCAGACAGACAGCCCTCTATAGGTGCCACGCTGACTTGGGGTTCTCTCTGTATGGCTGGTGAATTCTGGTCGCTCTTATGAAGTTGGTGCTATGGACATTGTTGTACCCTGAGTGCCCCTTGGTATGTATCCACTGTGAGCTGCGGGGTTGTGGCATATCTCTGCTAGACCAGGATCGTTGGCACTCAAGGACCCGTCTCATCAAGGGAAAGTACCAGGGGGCAGTGGGTTTTCTGGAGCTGGGAGAAGATACTTCTTGCTTCTGTCTGAAGGGTAGGGGAGAAGTTACAAAAGCAGGACAAAGGAACAGGTGACCAAAGCAAAAGGCTATAAATGAACTCACAGGGGGAAAACTCAGGGAAAACTACGGGACGTTTGGGCAGGAGAGTGGGCAATGACAGACTGGCCAAAGTCAGAGATAAAAAGCTGATTTAGGGCAAGCAGCTCCATGTTTCAAAAAAGAAGTTGTGCAGCTGCAAGGGAAAGATCCTGGTTCCCCCAAAGACTCTGATCCTAGCCCAGAGAGTGCTCTGGAGTGGTGAGGAAAGTGAGGCAGGGGGACGTGTGTAGGATTTATCATTCTTGTAGAGATATGCATATTTCTCATGTGATTAAGAGCAATAACGTGTTAGAATCCTGTACGTCATGTGCCCCGCCTGCCAGAGACACTAGAAGGTTCACACCCTCGGGGTGGAGTTCTGGGACAGGATGTGGGATGGCTTTGGGCTTAGTGTGGGTCCTGGGGATCCAGGGCAGGTGGGCTGAGGGACACGGTTTCCATAAGGGGGTAGCAGACTGAGACTTGGGGGCTAGGAACTGTGCCAGAGAGGCGAAGGGGGGAGCCCGTGTTACAGCCTGCTGAGCCCCTGTGAAGGCTAAAGCACCTGGAACCCCTCACAGCAATCTGGGAAGTCGCCAGCCCCGGGAGCGCCACCAGCTCTGCGACATGAGTATCATTTCTCTTGGTGGGATATGCAAGTCACAGGGGCCAGATAATAAGATGCAAAGAGTTTAACGCCAGAAAGGACCGTTGGGTCCTCTAGTCCGACCTCCTGTGTAGCACAGGCTAGAAATCTCACCCAGCTGCCCCTGTCTTGAGCCCAAGAACTTGTGTTTGGCTAAAGCATCTCCCTGAAAGCTCTCCAGCCTGCATCTGAAGCCATCAAGAGATGGAGAACCCACCCTTTCCCTCGGGCATTTGTTCCTATGGTGAATCACCCTCCCCGTGAACAACATGGGCCTGATTTCTAATGTGAACTGGTCTGGCTTCAGCCTCCAGCCATTAGTTCCTGTGGTACCTCTCTGTGCTAGATTAAAGAGCCCTTAAACTCAGCATCTAATCTGAGATCACAGATACTTAGACAGGAACTCTCTGGGGCAGGGATCAACTGGCTTATATCCACTGTGCCCAGGCAGCGGGGCCCAGCTCCATGTCTGGCTTCTAGGGCAATATAATGATAATAATCAGCGCCGCAGCAGGCAGCTCTCACTTCTACATGCGGATACAGCAGAGACCACGGGTTCAGAGGTCCTTGGGAATGTAGCCATTGCACCAGTGTGGCTGGGCAGGTCCCAGAGCAGGCGCCACAGCGACCATAACAATGAACACACCCTGTGTTCTCCTGGTCATCCGGAGAGCTCAAAGCACTTGACAAGGCTGGCCCATTCTCCTGAAGGCTGTTTTCTAGGGGGGCCACCTGAGACAGAGAGTGGAAGCGTTTCGACAGATCAGTGGGGGGACCCAGGAGTCCTGACGCCTAGTCTGGGGCCAGTTTAGCAGGGTTAATTCCTTCCTAGATCGTACCTGTATGGGCCTTGCCAAACCTTCCCATGCACTTACAGAGGTTGCAGCCCAAGTCGCTCTGTTGAATCTGATGCAGGGCCCCCGGGAGAGTCTGTTCTGGTTTGCAGAACACCACACCACACCTCCCGCCTCCCCGGGATGCTGCAGTGAGCTGGAAGCGTTCTGCACATTTTCCCGATGGATAATTTGGCTATTAATGAAGTCTTGGTGTTTAATGACCGATATTCATCTCTGTGCGTTCTCATTGGGGTCCATCTCACCCACACAGCAAAGTGGCTTTGAATATCACAATAGATTGCAGTGGAAGAGGAAACGGAGAAAGGAAACTGCTTAATCATTGAATAAAATTGCCTAAGAATCTTTCACTTACTCAACCGCAGATGCTTGCAATTGTTAAAGGCAGACACATGCTTGTATTCTAGTAGACAGGGAGTCAGGGCTCCTGGGTTCTACTCCTGGCTCTGGGGGAGGAGTGGGGTCTACTGGTTAGAGCAGCGGGAGGCTGGGAGTCAGCACGCCTGGGTCCTAATCCTAACTCTACCACTGGCCTGCTAGGTGACCTTGGACAAGTCACTTCCCAACTCTTCTGTGCCATCCAGCCCAATGCCAGGGACTCACCGGGGTGACTGAGAGGGGAAGAAATGCTCAGAATGTCTGACATCCCTAGGCACTGGGGGGGCGGGACTTCCTCCTTTGCCATCCCTGCTGGCTTAAGCTGGGCAGGTAACAGACTTGTAAGTTTTCAGGCAGTTCTGAAAAAAACAGTTTGGGCCACACCTTGTCCATATATTTTTTTAATCAAAAAAGTCGACAAGCTGGGAATTGTGCAGCATAGGCTTGAGGCGGGAGCCCTGCTAGCCCTTCTCTGTCACTTGCGACAGCTTTGGCTGCTTCCCCGTTCCCAAGCAAAAGCGTTGCTCCCAACGTTCGCTAGCTGCTAGTGCCGGGGGATTTCAAAAGAAAGAAACAACACTAATGAATGATAAACGCAATCTGATAGCATGGGAGCCCTCACAGGTGGGCTGATCAGCAATACCACCTACACCGCAGAAAAAGAGACGCTCTTGAGAAGAATATTAAACCTCCCAGCAGGAGGATCTGGGGTTTATCGGAGTATTTAGGTGGTAATAGCTTTTCGTAATAACCTTCCTTTATTACTGGAAACAATATGTGAACATGAAGCGTCTTTGCAGATTGTCAAAGCATTTCCCATCCTCTTGAAATTCCCACTTCCACTCTGAGCACTCCTCTCACTTCAATAATGGATAAAGGAGGGTTATGACTAGTTACGGGGAAGCGAAGGGAACTTGTTACAGCTAAGTAAAAAACATGACATATTCCCAGCTGCAGTGAGCCCAACGTAGACACGCAGCAGGGAGCGGGGAAAAAAACCCAAACCTGCTGATGCTTAAATTGAGTTTACATCTATTGGCATAATGGCTTGCGTGCTTTTGTCCGGGAAAATGCAGCTTGTCTGCAGAAGGGAAGGGGATTGGGTTTGCTTGTTGTTGTGGTGGAGATGATGCCAAAGCAGTGCATCTGGGCAGCGAGGATGGGCAGACCTGTGGGTAGCCTCATGGCGGGATCGATTCTTCCCGGCTCGGCGGAGCTCATTGCAACATGCTATGGAGTTCAATTTGATGCTAACGGGAGAGCCTTTTCGAACCAATCTGCATAGGATTTGGTTTTTCTTTCCCATCCAAGTCAGTGGAGGGGTTTGGAATCCTTGGCTACTGGGATTTTTGTTGTTCTGGATGAGGACTCGAACCAGACAAATTCTCTCTCTTTGTGAATCTTTTCTTCCAGCTTGTTGTCACTCCACCACTGAGAAATTCCAGAGGATGGAATGATGAACACTGGAAATAAAGGGGCCCATTTGCCCTTCTGTTACTCCAGAGCTACTGCTGTGATGGGTTATGTTATAACGTAGAGGCCGCACTCTGCAAGGCGCTACACGTGCACACAGGGAGAGGCAGTCCCCACCCCACAGAGCTCACGGTTGAAATCAATCCAGGGTGGGAGGAGAAACAAAGCTGCAGGGAGGGAAAGGCATGAGCCAAAGCAGGCTAGTGGGAGAGCTAGAATTAGACCACAAGGCTCCTGAGTTCCAGCCCAGAGGCCGGAAGGGTGCCACAAGACGGGGCTGGGAATCTCTGTCCATTATGGGCTGCCGCATTCTTCCCCTGTTCACTGGCCAACTTACTCCTCGGAGTCCGTGGTCCAGACTGTAGCACTCTCTCACCCATCCAGGCTGCTCTGGCCAGGACTCAAGCAGAGAAGCGGGAGCATTTGTCTCCTCCGATGTCTTCTCCAACCCCCAGCACATGGCACTGGCTAAGCCAGTCTGAACCAGGTGGGTTTCATCCAGGATTTCCCCATGACTTGTGCTCAGGAAGTGTGGATCTCTGTCTCCTTCTAGAGGCCAGGCCATGCATGGAGGCTTACGAGCCCCTGAAGCCTCTAGGCTAGCTGAGCTGGGGCTGGGGCTTTTATCATGAGCCCCGTAGTCTTTGGGGGTTTACTTCAAGGCCCAGCTCCTGTGATTAGATGAGAATCTCAGCTTTCATTTCAAGTGACTTCTGGTGGCTCAAAGAACGAAACCTTGATATTTTTTTTTCAAAGCTCAGGATTTTCAAGCCAATCTCAGGATTTTGGGGGGAGGGGGGACTGGTGGTTTCTGAACAGCTGGCATTGGCCATGCTACTTTTTCTGCTCTTGTCTCTCTGATTCTGTACACGCTGGCCATCCTGTCTGCCTGACTTAGCCGCCATCCTTGGCTTGTCTGGCTCACACTGGGAGACGGCGATACTTTACCACATTTCTCATGGCCTCTGAGATGCGGGAAAGTGTTGCACTCCGGGGCACCGAGACAGCCATTTATCAATCCAAAGCGTTTCGCTCTTCCATCTCCTCCCCACCGTGTGTGGCCTGCAGCTCCCGGGGCTGCTGTTATTTAAAACAGCGGCGTAGTCCAGAGACAGGCCACAGGTCATCAACTCCGGGCTCGGCAACGCAGCTGGAGAATGAACATGGCCCAGGGGGTTGAGAATGAATATTTAGGAATGCAACTCTACTACCAAGCCCTATGAGGCCTCTGGAGACTGTTCTTCTTCTGACTTAGAGTATGTCTGCATAGCGAAAGCTGTGCATGAACGAGGCGACTGGAGCTAGCTTGAATCCAGGTCGCGTGGGTAACAACAGCAGTGAAAACAGCGCAGCATGGAGCACAGCTCGTCTCCGCACATCACGGCCCCTGGGTCCTGACCTGAGTGTCCATAGCAGCAGCTGCTCCAAAATAGCTACTCTGGTCAAATTCTCCATGTAGAAAAGCCCTTAGTTCAGCTCTAGGCAGGATAACGATTCTTTCCCAGAAATCTCTGTTCCGTTGGCACCCGCTGTATCAACTATTGTCTCACACTGCACAGCTGGAAGACTCTGTAATATACTCCCCGAGGCTCTGTAGCACATCTGGAAGACTCTTGTCCATACCGGGATGGCTCTTAAACAACTGTCTTACAAGAGTAAAAGATCCGTTCCATTATCAAGTGAGACAAGGTGAGGGAGGTCGTATCCGTCACCAGAGCAGCTTCTGCTGGTGACAGAGACAAGCCTTCTGGGAAATGTACTCAGACTGGCACAGCGAAATACAAGGTGAAACAGCTTGTTTGGCATAAGTTGTTAATACAGATTTCAAGGCACCATTCACGGTGAAGTGGCCTCTCAACTGCTCTGCAGTCATGAGAGGAAAAAGCAAAAAAGCAGGTGCAGCGGAGGGGGAGGGTTGTTAGTGGGTTATAGATTGTTCTAATAAGCCATAAATCCAGTGTCTCTGTTCCAGCCATGACCCTGAGTGGCTACAACAACGCTGCGTAGTCCAATAGCTGTGCTCTCCCTTATGGAAAAGGCCTGTAGAAAGGAATAGACATGAAGCTAACAGGGTTCTCATAGAAACGACTCTAAATCCCAACAGAATGTAATAGGGAATGATATTCGTCCTATAGCTTTTTGGGCCCTCGCCAGTAGAATTCTCTAGCCTATGCATAGGGCTATAGTTCACAATTCAATCCTATGGGATGCTTTTTAAAAAAGAAAACAGCTCTCAAATGGGTGTCACTCTCTATGAAGTACTATAGGGGACGGGATCCATAAGGGGTCTGCGAGTCCTGCACGGGGTCTGCCGATAATGGTGCATGGGAATGGCTCCCCCACTAGCACAGATATCACTGGCTGGCATAATAACAACTTGCACCCACTGCGCTCTCTGTGGCATCGGGGATGATCAAAGTGCCCGCATGCCACCCAGCAGGGCTATCTCCCGGCCCCTTGCTCCAGGGCCTCCTCCGATGCACAGTCTGTCCCCATCACTCCCCCTCCTGCCCTTGGACAGGGATTTACAGACTCGGGGTAGCCCTGCCCTCTTTTCATAGGCTCAGTTGGATTCACCTGCTCTGATGTAGGGGAACTGGGCTTGGTCTGCTCACACAGACCAGCTCCCCTGAGACAGGAGCCTACAGCCCAGCTGCCCCTCAGCTCCATGCATGGAGTGCAGCCTGGGTGGGATCTAGGGGAAGGAATCTGCCACCCAGCCAGCCCTCCAAATGGTTGCATTTCTCCCCTTCCTGCCCTCTCCTGCCTGGAGGCCACACGAGCCCTGCCAGTGCAAGAGCTGAGGGGGCATTTGGCCAGGTCTCCCTGGCACCATGCTAACACTGCTCTGTCGCCGGATCTCAGTGTGCACTAACCCCCGCCAGGCGGCCTCCACACAGCGAGGTGCCCTCTATCTGCGGGTCTCTGTTCTGTCTGCTCCCCCCGGTCCTGGGCCCTCTGGGGCAGGGCCTGCCTTGGTGCTGTCTGCCTCTACAATGGGGTCCCAAGACCCATGACTGGTGCAAACATCACCCTCAGACTTAAGGGCTGGGGCTCCAGGGGAGAGCAGCACTTGAGTGCTATTGTCACTGCTTGGTGGGGTGAGCTGCACACTAGAGGTGGGAGGGAGCTGCACCCCCGCAGGGTACTGGGGGGTCCCTCCAGGACAGAGCACAGGGAGAGAGCAGGGGAGCCTGCATGCTGCTTATTCTTGCTGCCACCTCCACGCTGCAAAATTAAGTCAACCTAACGTAGGTTGGCATGGAGCTGCCGCTGTACCTGCCTGGCTTGTGCCAGCGGCACACGTCCTCGCCAGCAGCGCTTGTCTCAACGGTACTGCCCGGATGGGGCATTGTGGGACGGGTCCTGACAGCCAGTAAGAGCTGGTGTAAGGCAATGCAGGGTCTGTGCTGACACCGTGTCGACCTAGCTCCGGTGACCGGGACTCTGCGCCACTCCTGGTGGTGGAGGCACAGTGCAGACACTTCCGTAGTTAGATCACCAGAAGCTGCCTTGCCTCGACCTAACTCTGTAGTGGAGACCAGGCCCGAGATGCTAATTAGTGGCCCAGGAGAAGCCGCTTGGGGGTCATTATCTGAGCAAGCCCATGGGCTGCGGGTGAGGAACGTCAGTTAGCCCCAGGAGCCCAGGGCTGAGTAAAGAGGCCCAGGAAGGAAGTGCTGGGGTAACAGGGCTAGCTGGGGTTAGTTGCACAGGGGCCTGTGTCCCGCTCGGTCCAGCTGAGCAGGTCTACAGCTCAGCAGGGATTGTCAGTAGGTGGGAGCACAGAGGAGAGGGGGTGATGTGGGGGAAGGGGAATGTAAGTGTCGCTGAGAGCACACCGGGTGGAGTCTGTGCGGGTTCTGCAGAGACACCCCAAGAGCTCGGGGGCCCCATGGCCTGGGGTGAGGCCTGAGCTGGCAGAACTTGGGACTGTGCACGTTATTGATGTGTTATTACTGACTCCCAGGCACGGAAATACGGATGCCTTCATTTTAGTTACTGATCCTTTCTGGCGGGGTACAAATCAGATGGGGAGAAAATGGGGCGGGGAGGCAGTGAGGCTCTGGAGAAAATTCATAAGATGAATTGATGTCCTGGCTCCCCACCTGCCTCCCGCTGTGATCTGCTCTAGCTGTTCTTTGTGTATGTCCCTCTCTATTTACTATTTATTTCCAAGGGGCTTGCGGGAACCCCGCCAGGACACCTGCTGAGCAGCGCTGCCATCCCTCACTTCTCTGCCTTTCAGCAGTGTCTCTCTGGGGCCAGGGAAGGCTGTGCCACATGGGTGCCAACTGGCAAAGCGTTCACTGATCTTTGCAAAAACCTCCGGTCTTGGACATACTCCCTGCAGCTAGTGCACTGCTTTCACGGTATGTATCCAGAAAGGGTGGCATGTGAGGTGTCTGCTGAATGCTGGTAGCGTCTCGATCCTCGTAATCACTGCAAGGAGGGTGACTGGGTGATACTGAAGAAATAATGTGACCATATTGAACATTATGGCCTTAGGGGCTTAGCGTGAAAGAGAGTCACACTATGGCTTCCAAGCAGCAAGGGCCTGTTCCCCAAGCACGTGCCGTCACCATCACAGACACGGGCATGTTTACGGCCGGGGTGTGAAATGGCCATGAGGGGAAGCGAGCCAGGAAGGGGCAAAAGCGAGTGACCTGGGGCAGTGGAACCAGTGACGGTTACAGATAAAACAAGAGTAAAACATGCTTCCCAGAGACTAAGCCAAACGGCTAACATGGCTGCAATCTTCGTCTAAGATGCGTCTCTCACATAAAGGAACCACTCAGCATCACCGGCCCCCAGGGCCAGGATCCCAGAAGCACTGTCCTTTTCGTTCGCTCAGTGATGGATAACAAAGGGGTTCTTCTTTTTGTAGGCCGGCAAACCTTTGAGATGCAGCCTTTTTTGAAGTGCACCCGCAGATAAGATCCTTCTTCCCCGCTACTTTGGGCTCCGGCGTGCTGGCACCATGCTGTTTCTCATCCTCCCGTTAGCTTGTGCTTCCTGTTGACCACAGCTGCAAATGAATTCCCATTGGGTTTGACTTATCCTGCTTAATTTACGTCAGAGATCAAGGCAAACAGGTAAATCAGCTTTCTTTTCTCTGGGAGAAACGTGCTGCCTGGTGGAAACGTATTTTTTGTACATGCACAAAACTTCTTGAACAACATCCATGCATACGTCTGGCCATGCACACAATGGCGGGTGTGCTGTAAGCTTTCATATGCTACCTCACACGATATTCTTTATAGATAAAGGCTACGGCAGCGCTATGTTAGGTGTAGTGAGGTTGTCAGGCCTGATGAGAGATGACGCTGACACAGAGCAGTGGACCAGCAGAGGGCTTCTGTGTCACATCTCTCATGCTGGAGGCAGGGGACTCGCCAACCTGATGCCCTGAGAAGCATCACGGGCTGCTGGAGGCTTATCCCATCAGAGACACTTGAGTCTCCTCTTCAATGGGCCCCTCATATGGGTGACAAGAAACGGGGTTCATTTCTCATCCCCATGCTGGGGGAAGAGGCAAAACAAACCTGGCCAGCCCTGAGCATTCTGGAGTCAGAAATCATGGCCCCATAGATCATGAGATGGGTGTAAAAATCATGAGATTTTTCAAAATACAAAAAGTGGGGTTCTGGTTATTTGCCTTCTGGACTTTTGGATTGACATTTTCTAGCTTTTCTCTGCAGCTGCAAGGGCAAGAAAGTTCCTGTTTTACAAAATTGAAGCAAATAATCTCTCATAATCACAGGACTCTTGGAGCTGGGGCTTTGAGAACAAGACCAAAGATCACGAGACTCATGCGAAAGTCATGACTGTTGGCAGCACTGGATGGTCTTTTCCAGAGAGAAACAAAAATATGGCAAGTGTCCAGGCTGAATGTGGTTTGCCAGGCATAGCTGGCTGCTGCGATGCACAAGGGAGGCCCATTGACATGAGTCCTGATGACTTGTCTCTACAGTGATCAGAAAAATGGGGAACATTTGGAATTTTGATGGAAAACTCAAATAAAAAAGTCCAGGAGATTTTTCACAGAAACTTCCCCACTGACCCCTGCTTTGACTCATTTGCTAAGGGGGAGAATTGGCCCCAGGAGGATCAGATAAAGTTTGGAGTCACCAACATGCAACCTACTGGGTCAGGATGTGTCCTGACTCCCCCTAGCGGCTGGGCCACATAAGAGGATAACAGTCTACTGCTGTTGTCAGGCAGAGAAGTTACTCTGTTAGCTCAATTGGGAGAGGGCCACGCTTTGACCCCCTATGATGACCCACCGTGGGAGAGGGGCTCATTACATAAATGTTGGATTCCTTCTCCCAAAGTGTGACGTTCTTCTGTCCCTGCGGAGAGCCTCTTACATTTCCAGCCGGACAGGGGATAGATCTGTCCTTCCACTGGATTCCAGTGATCCACCAAGTTTAAGGTTAGAAGGGCTCATTATGATCATCTCAGCTGAGTTCCTGCATAACACAGGCAGAGAACCTCGACCACTCATTTGTGCATCAAGCCCACAACTTTTGGTTGAGCTTGGGCATGTCTCTTAAAAAGACACTGTCTTGAGTTAACCACTCCAAGCAGTGCACGCTGGGTAAGTTGTTCCAGGGGTTAATAAAAACTTGCACTATATTGCTAGTCTGAATTAGTATAGCTTCACCTTCCAGCCATTGGATTCTGCTATGCCAATGCCGTGGAGAGATTTCCTCTCCACTTGAATTACATGAAGAATGTTGGTTGAACTTCCACTCTCCTATAATAAAGTATTTATTGCACGTTAATAAATTATAACCTGGCTGATTAAAGATCACTCACAGGGAAGGAATTATTCACTGAGCAAGCTGTATCCAGAGTTCCAGGCGCCGTCATTAATGTATCGGGTAAAAGTTTATTAAGATATTAAGTGATTATTAAATGGATTGCGATGGGGAAGGTGCTGGGAAGCGTAATGGAGCATTCTGTTCACAAGCAGTCCCTGCTCTGCGTCATCGGCTCTGAGACACGTCCGGGAAGCTGTGAGGGGAATGGCAGAGATCAGAGGGTCCTGTGGATACAGAGGGTGGAGTGGGACAGCAGGCACCACAAAAGGAGAGCAGATGGGAGCCCAGGATCCTGCCCCTGTTGGCCTCTCACCCTCATCTCCCACCGGGCTGAGAGGGACTGACCGGATGTTCAGTAGGCACAAGCAGCAAAGCCTGAGGTAGTCTGGGGTCCCAGCTCTGGGGCTGATCTCAGATCTTAACAAGATTGTTTCTCAAATGCTACCTTCTGGAGATGGACGGCGCTACCTGGGAGGCGGGTCTGTTTGGGGACACCCCAGGAAGTAGCCCCGTGGCCCCATGCATCAGTAAGACATTACCCACATCTCCTGACATCAGCTCCCAGCCTAGGTCAGAGAGAAACTCAGATTAGCTCTGAGCACACTCCATACATGGCCTGGTGCATGCGGTCATGTCTCCCTCTAACAGTTGGTCCCAGTAACCACTGCACAAGAGCCTGCAGCTCACTCCCAGGGACGGGCTCAAGCCATGCTACTGGCCCTGTTTGTATCGACCCGGGTTCCTAGCACCTGTTAGAATCATGGAATCTCAGGGTTGGATGGGACCTCAGGAGATCATCTAGCCTAACCTGGAGCTGCGAGGAGGACCCAGGAGTCCTGACGCTCAAGCATCATGGCTGGAAATGACATGATGCTGCCTTGCTACCAAGGCTCAACTTGCTTTTCATCAGTGGCAGGAAAAAGCAGAGCTCGGGAGGTGGGGAGCCCAGGACTGGCATGGGAGAGAGGCTGTGGGTAGGGTTGCTACCAGTCTGGGTTTCACCTGGACAGTCCAGGTTTCGGAGTGTGTGTCCAGGGGCCATTTGACTAGCTCTGATGTTTGGCTGTTTTGATCTGGGTGGGGGAAGAGGTAGAGTAGGAGTGGGGCCTTGGGGGGAAGGGACAGAGAAGGGGCAGGGTCTGGGGAAAAGACGGAGAAAGGGGCGGGATCTCAAGTGAAAAGGTGGAGCGTGGGCAGAGCCTTGGGGAAGAGGTGAGCAGGGGCGGGGCCTTGGGGGTCTGGTTAAGTTGAGGGGCATTGGCATAGCGGGGGCGGGCAGCCCAGGTGTGGAATAATGGGGGGATGAGGTGAGGAGTGAGCTGGGACAAAAGGGCTTCGGCAGAGATATCACCAGGAACCTCAGACAGCCCCTGTCTGCACTACAGAGAACTTGGCTCCAGTCCCATCTGTGATCGAGAAGGAAATTGGCTGATGTCAGCTCCTTCTCTTCTGTTGTCCCCGGAGTCCTGCCTGGGTCCCTCATCAGCCCCCCACCCGTCCCATTGCTGCTGCTGCCTGGGGTCCTCTGGGTCCCCCCTGCCCCTGTCTTGCTGGCCCCTCACTGGGTGCCCACGAGGCATGGGATTACAGCTCAATGCGCCCCAATCTGAGCCAGCCTGGAGGAGCAGAGTGCCAGGGCCCGGGGCAGGAGGGGGCGGGTGGATGATCTTTTCCAGGGCAAGAGGCAAGAGGCAGCTCCTTCTGTGCTCCCAGGGCCCAGCGCTGCACCGGTCCTGTGGCACAGGGCTGGGCGTGATGCTGACTGAGAGCCGGGGGCTCTTATACCGTAGCTGGTATCTGTGAGCCGCTCAGTCCCCAGGGAGCTCCAGTCCTCCTGAAAAGGAACTGGTAAACCATTGACCCTGGAGCAGCCTGCGGGGGGGTCCCATCCCCAAAGCATCTGGGCCAGAGCTGAGGTCTCTGTACTTTACTGCTTCCCAGGCCCCTGGGGTTTGCTTCTCCTGTGCAGGCTGCTCTGCTACCCTTGATCTCCTTAGCACCAGGCCTGTTGTCAGCCCATTGCAGGCACTTCCTGTTATTTTATGTATTCGCGTAGTGCCTAGAGGGCCAGCCAGGTCCAGGGCCTCATTACGCCAGGTGCTGGACAAATCCCATCTGAAATCAGGGCCCCTCATCTCACTGGAAACTGCACAGACCCCAACTGGGATTGGACCCCCTTTGCGCCAGGTGCTGCACAGACCCTGAGTGGGATCAGAGCCCCTGTCATGCCAGGCACTGTCCGAACAGTGTCTCTCGCAGTCTGAAGAGGCAAGACAGAGGAAGAGTTCACAGAGGGGAAGCTAAGGTACAGAGAGATGAGGTGACTGATTATGCAGAACAGGGAACTGAACCAGCCCTTCTTGCCTCTCAGGGCCATGCGCTAACTGCTAGGCAACTCTTCCCTTTGCTTTCAAGGCCAGCTGCCTCCTTCAGTCAGGCGCAATGCCCTTTGCAGCACTGAGGGACCATCTCTCCCCTGCTGTCAGACCTGGCCTCAGACCGGCAGCATTTCCGCTCTCTCTGATACCACGAGGGGCTGATCCCTGCGAGTTCGGGGGCTCTGTCCCCCACGGCAAGCCCTGAGTGACCCTGGCTGAGGTCAGAGGGATCCTACTCAGATCCTGTGGTGGGTAACACAAGAAAATGGGACTGCGCCATTGGAGACCCTGTGGGAAGCCAATCACCAGACTCTGGATAGTTGCCCTGTCCCCTGTGCTCTGCCTGGAGGATGCCCCACTGCAGTAATGTGGGGATGGGTCCAGCCCCCTTTGGCAGCAGGTCCCCATGGATGGGGAGATCCCCCAGAGCTAGATGATGGTGCTTGCTTCACCCAGCCCTCTTTGCAAGAGCAAGGACTGGATCAGGGATACACCCAGCAGAGCAGGGATACCCTAACCCCTACTCCTGTCCCTGGCCTTGCCCCTAGTATGCCCCCCCAGATGGCAGCTATGGCTGTCCTGCTCCCTGCAGCCTGGCCATGCTGCGGGGATTCCAGCCAGAGTGGGCTGGAGGATCCCTTCCCCAGTGGAATGGCCAGAGCCCCATGGCCTTGGGGTGTGGCTGCATGAAGGCTATTTCCCCTCGTCTGGAGAGTTCCCCCTAGTGAGCTGTCTGCAGAGGGCTCTGGGCAGCCCGGGTGAATGCCCGCCACTCACTCCCGTGAGTGTGGGAAGATCACCTCCTCAATTCCCTTCTTCAAGGTGCCAGCGGTTGAGAAAGGAACAGATCTGCTCTGGTTCGCCCCCCCTTGCCTTCCACAGCAGTTGCTGGGCAGAGGAGAGGGCCGGCCAGCCCCCTTAACATGAAAGCAGAGCCGAGCCCTGGGAGTGACACACAGCCCTCGTGCCGATGTGGGGAGAAGGTCACCGGGAGGTTGCAGTGAGCTCATCTGGCTCCTGGAGACCTTTGGGGGATTCTCTCCCTGATCAGGTTCGCGCAGGCATCGGCATTTGGACGCTAGCGCTGGCAGCAAAAAAGAAGCAGATCTTAAGAGCCCAAGTTTTGGGGCACTGAAGCTCCTGTCACATGTTGCAGCCATTCAATAATTCAGTGGGGAGAGGTGAAGCTTTCAAGCAAACGGCATGGCCACGGAGGGAGCGCCTGTGGTGAACCCAGGGCTCTGCCCAGGGCTGCTTGACCGCAGAATCTCTCTTCCCATATCACCCTCACCCATGCGGTGACATGATCGGTGCACTGGTGACAGGGGTTGCGGGGAAGCGGGGAATGCAGCCAAGGGGTCCTGGTTCGTTCTGGGGAGATGTCGCTTTGAACCACAGTAGCACTTGGGGGCCCCGACAGACAGACGTCGGGTGCGAGACAGTCCCTGCTCAGCCAGCGCGCAGTCCAAATGGAGAGAAACAAAGGGATAGTTATTATCACCCCAGCTGTGAATGGGGAATCAAGCCATCTGCCCAAGGCAAGAAGGGACGATTATTTCACCTGCATTGCACAGGCTGTTACATGTCACCCAGTTACCGACTCCAGTTAGACCAGTGGTTCTCAAACTTTTGTACTGGTGACCCCTTTTACATAGCAAGCCTCTGTGCGACCTCCCCTTATAAATTAAATACACTTTTTTACATACACCTCTACCTCGATACAAGGCTGTCCTCGGGAGCCAAAAAATCTCACCACATTATAGGTGAAATCGTGATATATTGGACTAGCTTTGATCCGCAGGAGTGTGCAGCCCCGCCTCCCCCGGAGCACTGCTTTGCCGCGTTATATCCGAATTTGTGTTACATCAGGGTAGAGGTGTAGTTAACACTATTATAAATGCTGGAGGCAAAGCAGGGTTTGGGGTGGAGGATGACAGCTCGCGACCCCTCATCTAATAATCTCATGACCCCCTGAGGGGTCGCAACCCCCAGTTTGAGAACCCCTGAGTTAGACCGAAGCACTTCTGTCGTCAGGAGACTGAACTGCCGTGCAGCACAGGGAGAGAACAGGAGGGAGCAAGGAGCCAGCTGAACCCAGATCTCCTGAGTCCCCATTGACTGCCTTGCCTACAGAACGATCCTTGCCGGTTTCACGCATCCAAGGCGCTAACGCAGCTTTGGCCAAAATGTGTTTGAATGGGCTCGTGGAACACGGTGACGCCTCTTTCCACTGATGTGGACACAGGCTCTACAACGAGCACCCATGTGTCGCACCATGGTGTCAGGTCTCATCCAACAGATGTATCTCTCCTACTTCTCCACGTGGACAACAGTGATACTGCCCAAAATGACCTTGAGTGGGTCACCGCAGACTATGCGGCTCTGGGAAGAAGGATAAAGGGGTTTGAGGCACAAGTTGTGTTCTCATCCATCCTCCCTGTTGAAGGAAAAGACTCAGGAAGGGACAATCATATTGGTGGGGTAAATGAGTGGTTACGCAGGTGGTGTCAGAGAAAGGGCTTTGGATTCTTCAACCAGAGGATGCTGTTCTGAGAAGAAGGATTGCTAGGAAGAGATGGGATCCACCTAACGAAGACAGGGAAAAGCATCTTCGCAGGCAGGCTGGCTAACCTAGTGAAGAGAGCTTTACTCTAGGTTCACCAGGAGACGGAGACTTAAGCCCTGAGGAAACTGGGGAAGTCGGATACTGGGAGAAAACACAAGGAGGAGGGTGCAACAAGGGTGGCCTCCTGACTCATACTGAGAAAGTAGAGCAATCAGCTAGTTATCTTAGGTACCTGTACATGAACACAAGAAGCTGGGAAACAAGCAGGGAGAACTGGAAGTCCTGGCACAGTCAAGGAACTACGGTGTGATCGGAATAACAGCAACTTGGTGGGGTAGCTCACATGTCCGGAGCACTCTCATGGATGAGTATAAACTGTTCAGGAAGGACATGTATGGGAGGAAAGGTGGAGGAGTTGCACTGTATGTAGGAGAGCGGTATGACTGCTCAGAGCTCCAGTATGAAACTAGAAAAACCTGTTGAGAGTCTTTGGGTTAAGTTTAGAGATGAGAGCAACAAGGGTGATGTCGTGGTGGGCGTCTGCTATAGACCACCAGATCAGAAGAATGAGGTAAACGAGGCTTTCTTTGGATGACTAACCAGGGGCAGCTCTAGACATTTCGCTGCCCCAAGCAAGGTGGCATGCCACAAGAGGCGCTCTGCTGGTCGCTGGTCCTGCAGCTCCTGCGGACCTTGTGGTCCCACGGCTCCACCGAAGCCGTGCGGGTCCAGCGGACCCTCCACAGGCACGCCTGCAGAAGGTCCACCGGAGCTGCCTGCTGCCCTCCCGGTGACCGGCAGAGCACCCCCTGTGGCATGACGCCCCAAGCACGCACTTGGCGTGCTGGGGTCTGGAGCCGCCCCTACAACTAACAGAAGTTTCCAGATCACAGGCCCTGGTTCTAATGGGGGACTTCAATCACATTGACATATGCTGGGAGAGCAATACAGCAGTGCACAGACAATCCAGGATTTTTTTGGAGAGTGTTGGGGACAACTTCCTGGTGCAAGTGCTGGAGGAACCAACTAGGGGCCATGCTCCTCTTGACCTGCTGCTCACAAACAGGGAAGAATTAGTAGGGGAAGTAGAAGTGGGTGGCAACTTGGGCAGCAGTGACCATGAGATAGTTGAGCTGAGGATCCTGACAAAAGGAAGAAAGGAGAGCAGCAGAATACGGACCCTGGACTTCAGCAAAGCAGACTTTGACTCCTTTAGGGAGCTGATGGGCAGGATCCCCTGGGAGGCTAATATGAAGCGGGAAGGAGTCCAGGAGAACCGGCTGTATTTTAAAGTTTGAGGGCACAGGAACAAACCACCCCAATGTGCAGAAAGAATAGCAAATATGGCAGGCGACCAGCTTGGCTTAACAGTGAAATCTTCGGTGAGCTTAAACACAAGAAGGAAGCTTACAAGAAGTGGAAACTTAGACAGATGACTAGGGAGGAGTATAAAAATATTGCTTGAGGATGCAGGGGTGTAATCAGGAAGGCCAAGGCATGACTGGAGTTGCAGCTAGCAAGGGTAACAAGAAGGGTTTCTACAGGTATGTTAGCAACAAGGAACATGCTTCCAAGTAGCATCCGTACTGCTATGGGCACCGCCATGCTGCGTGACCCCAACGTGCTGCCATGCTGTGCCACTCTGCCATTTGGGTTTGCCGTGCCCACCCTTAGTGGTGCCACATCACCTTGCTGTGATGCCAGACAATACCATTCTGCAGGGCTGCTGGGTCACGATGTCATGCCACGCTGCTGCACTGCCATGCCGTGCTACTCCCAGCCAGCCACAGCACCTGTGTGCCATGGTGTCGACGTGCCCTCTCTATCCCTAGTCTTGGGCTCCCCATCTGGCCTCGTGGGGAATCACCTGGATGCTCTCATTTGGCACACCACTCTGTCCAGCCCCCTGTCCTCTCGGACTGTAGCCCCATGCACCTGCTGGCTGAGTCTCTGTTTCAGGGCTCAGAAGAGCTGGGTGCCCTGGTGCAATGTGGAGCCGAGGGAGAACTGCTCCTTCCCGCTCTAACAAGCTTCCTAAAGTGACTAGTGCTTAATAGGGACCATTATTTATTCATAGAAGGAGCAGCACTAAATATCAGCGGCTGCATCTGTTCCGTGAAGACAACATTATGGCTAATTGTCAAAGGCCTTGTGGGCTATAAACAGCCTCCCTTTGCTTCCATCTCCCATGCTGGAGACAAATAGGGCCAGTGCGGTGAATGTCTCCACCTTAATAGCTGCATTAGATCCTGAGTGTGGGCCTCTTGGGGAGTCGGCAGCCAGACACTTCCCCCTTTGATTAACCCAAAGTTTGGCTAGTGTCCATCTCAGCTTCAAGACTCTGTGCCTTTCCCAGCCTGCTCCCTGCATTATGTACAAACGACACTCCATCCTTCCTGGGACTTGAGTCTTTCTTGACAAAGAGCTCACCAACCAGATGACAAAGCTCATCTCAGATGTTCACCATGGGCAAGGCTGCTTCCAGGGCTCCTCCTTCAGCACTGCTCAGCCCACACCCTAGATCCTCTGGCCTCTAAGAGCCACTCCTATCATCTCGGTTTCCCCATCTATAAAATGAAGATAATGATGCTGACCTTACTTTGAGATCTCTGGATGATAAGTGCTTAGTATCATTAGTATTTTCCAGCAGATTCCACACCTGCTACTGTGGTGGGCTGCCTGAGTCAATTCCTGCCAGACTGTTATAAAAAACTCCAGTTCTCAAAATGTACAGGGCACCCTAAGCAATGGACTGAGGCTTCATGGTGGGCCTGGTCCACTGGGCTCCCTTCCACAGCACTGCACCTCTGACCTCAGCGGATCTGCTCCCAAGAGGAACAACCCCCTCCTACCACTCATTCAATGAACCCCAGTGGCCAGCCTCCACAGGACCCCCCTCCTTTGGGGTAGGGCAGAGAGTCCCACTTCGGTCCTCATTCAGTACCCATGCCCTACCCCAGCCAATGCAACCTGTTCTGTGGAGGTGAGACAGGAATTCGCCCCCTCTTTGCTCACTCATGGCTGGCTTCCCACCCACATGTCTGCTCCCCTGCCTCCCCTCCCCCGAACCTTGCTCTGCAGGGATCACCCTGGGGAAATTCATTCTCCAGAGTCCTGGTGCCTCATGATGCCCTTTCTAAGGCTGCCTGACACAAAAGTCCCCACCATACCCAACTACACATGATGAAATAAGATTTCCAGAAATGTTCATCATATTTGATGTTCGCAGCTGGATGGAGGCCTGAGGCTGGATCATTTAAAGGGAACTGTGTTGTTTGGACTTGTGATAAGTAAGATAATAAAGAAGCTGTTTGTGCTGGTTTGGCGAATCTTGGCATTGGAATATCCCCCAGCTTCTGGGGGACTGTCTGCCCCATTCTTTGCAGTTCACCCTAATTGAGTGACCACAGCCTGCCCCCACTAGGACCTCAGTCATAGTGGCATAGTCGTGCTTGGATACACATTACCACAGGTTAATTGGGGTTTGGGATCAGAACCACACGCTTGTCAAAATTTAATTCTGATATTGGTGAGTTTAAGGGTTAAAAATCAGTTAAGATCGTATGAGGATCCTGACAGAAAAAGCCTGGAAGAATTGTACTCACAGAGGGGGGTGTCTTTTAAGAAAAGGGCCCAGAGCAGGAATTGAAAAAACCTGTTAATTTGCAGAGATATGGAAGCAGACCCAGCAAAAAAGCTTAGAGTGAGAAACCAGCAGCAGTTTGGACATGAACAAAGAATGGCATCTCTTCCATTTCCAGAACTAGAAGCTAAGGCAAAAGTGGACAGACTTAAACTCCAACTCAAGAGAATAAAGGAACAGGAACTGTATCATCCTGAAAAAACAGCTCCTCTCAACAACAAAGATGGGGATAGAATCCATCCAGTTTGTAACAATGTGGTAGGTTGTTTGACTCCAAGCAGTTGTCTGTGTGTAACCAAAGTTACCCCAATGCTGCCTCCTTTTATGTAAATGCTTTTACTGTGAGCTCGGGTGAAGGTAACCCCATAACTTGTGCAGAGAATGTAAAAGTCAATGGGAAAAGCTGTTTACGGCAAATGACAGCTTCTAACATCACTCTTGTTAAAACAGATTTTGTCAAAGAAGATTATTTACCAAATCAGAGTGTGAATATTGTGATCCTCTATGAGTTTACTGTACGTGTGCCATTAGCCAGAATCCATCTTGAATGCAATCATGTTAAACATGAAGATATAGCTGGTGTAAGGAAGCTATTGGCTATGGATCTTGATTGGGGATGATATTAAAACCTTGTTCAGTCAAGCTGATTACAGAAACCAGTCACAGGAAAGAAACAATCCTGAACCTGTGTCTACTAGGGGCAAGGATTTTCCTATGGAGGGTTTCTCCAAATGTTTGTCTGAGGAAGACGGCTGTTTGTCTACGCAAAGAAGCAGTGCATCTGTGGAAAACATTCCTAAGTGTCTGTCTGGTATCTCAGAAGTGAATCTGGCATTAGATAAGGCTCAGAAAGATGTTTCTCTAGACCAAATTGAAGTTGGAGATCAGGTTAAAGCCCTGACCGAGGAAGGCAGGGGGACAGTCTTGGTGAATGATAAATTGTTGGCTAGTAAAGCTTGGGAAGTCAGCCTGACTCAGGTAAAAGTGATGTGCTTAAAGTAGCTCAGCGTAATAAGACACGTGGAAATAAGACACATTTGTGGAAAACAGCAGTTTATCTGTTAAGGGAGGAGAAGGAAAAGAAAGTTTAGATGAGCCTAGGCAGCCTTCTGAGCTGACGGCTTTGATGAATCAGCAATTTGGGAAGGCCAGGTTAGTGGAACATGAGTATCTCCACACCTTACCTGTTACCAGTGTGGAGAACTGTGACAATGAAGGAACTATTCCTGTGTCTGTTAGGGGTAATGACTTGCCCATGAAGGAAGCTCCCCCAATCTCCAAGCAGTTGTCTGTGAACAGTCAGGTGTGCTGGGACAAAGGAAAGGATATCCCAAGCTGTTTATCTGTTAAAGGGGAATGTTTCTCCCGCTCTTTTCTCTCTGCAAAGCAGACAGAAGAAGCCTATCAGCCTATGATGGTTGTAAATGTATCATTCACCCAGAGTGGATTCTGGATACAACTAAAGCCCAGGAAGGAAGTGGTCCTGAATTTGTGTCTGCTGGAGATGACGACATTGTAACTAAGTAGCATCCAGTTAATGTCATAAATAGCTCCCAGAGACCAAGTGATTCTGGTACTTCTATTTTGCCTGTTGCTAGTGTGTTGCTGGGTAAAGATATGACAACCTTGTCTGATCAGGGTGATACCACAAGCAGGACATAAGAAATGCGTGAAGGTAATTTGACTGTGTTACCTACTGACAGTGTGGAAACTTGTAACAAGCAAGAGCACAACAGCCTTATAACCGAACCCACAAGGATGCAGGGGAAAGCAGGCAAACTGTCATCTGTAGACACTTTGGATATGTCTTGTAGTCTCTTAATGGACTTGACATCCGATTTGGAAGCAGAGGTTGGTAAGGGAAGGACAAAAGAATTAACATACTAGTGAAAATGAATGGTCTCTCTTTAAGACAGAGTCCAGCCTTGGAATTGGTAAAGATTGAGGATCTGAAAACTAGTAAACAAGCTAGCGTCTGTGTTCGTGCAAATTACCTGACTTGAGGGGGAGAAAGACTTACCCAGAGCCATTAGCAAAGAGGACGCCCCCAGCCAGCCAATGGATTATTACACAAAAGAGTTCAGATTTTGACCCTACTGGGCAGAGAGGAAGGGAAGAATTAAACCTTGCAAATAAGGTTAACCCTAAAATACCAAAACCCCAAGGAAGTGGTTAAACTGAAAGCCTGTGTTAAGGAAGACCCTGAGGTCAAGAAAAAGCTACAAAGATTGGAAAGGGGTATGGAACAAGCTGGCCTAAAGAATGCTTTGTCTAAACAAAGGCTTGACATGACAAAAATCATGTAAACATGATAGAACTCATGTTATTACTAAAGATTGTAACTAATTTGTTGATGATACCAAGAAGTGTAAAAATATACAACGTGCATGGTTTTTTTGGCAAAACCCTTGAACATGTTAAGAGTGGTACATAATAAAAACCCTTATGATTATGCTGTTTGGTTCAAGAACACACTTTGTGTTAAAAAGCCTAATGATGTTGAGGCTTCACAGCTAATGCATAGACCCATTTATAAAACTTTTCACAGCAGAAAAACCACTACAAGCTTGAACTGCTGTGCACAAAGGGAAACTGAGGTACAACACCTAACCGCCTTCATGGCTGAATGCCAGAGTAAGTGCTCCCTGAAGAACATTAATGATGATGTTAAGTTAACACATAGACCAAACCCAAACAAAATACGGACTACGTTTCTGGCTGGGGCCAGAGCATGCCCCAATAATTTGGCCTCACAAAGAATTCGATGTAATTTCGCCCTTCCACAGCCGTCTCACGTGGGGTTGTGTGTGTGACGCATGGCTAGAAAGGGCTAAACATACTGCAAAATAAATAACCCTCAAAAGACATGTGGGGAGATAATGTTTGTGTTTTTGTGTATTTTTATATGTATGAGTCCGGTCAACAAGGTAATCAACAATCCCTGTCTATGCTGTATGCTGATAATTCAGAGGTCAAAAGAACATCCTATCATTTAAATGACTTGTAAACACGGGATATCTCTGTATTCATCTCTGTTTGAAATGTATAGCAAATAATCTGCGAATGATGGAGGAACAAGCAAATGGCCTTATGTTAATTCTATAGCTAAGTACTGGTGATGGACCTCCTTCAAAGTCGTGCTAATTACCTTTTGAACTCCCACCTTGTCAAAAAGGACATGAAATTGGATAAAAGATCCTTGGGTCCTGACTCTGTCATCTCAGATCTGCTTAGGCGTCATCAGGGGAAGTTTGAATTGCAAGACTGAGGTCCCAGTTATGCTGGTACACCCTAAATATGAGATTTGGACATTGGACTATAACTTATTATGACAGGGTCAGGCCAGAGGGCAACAGGAGAGTGATAGAAGGTAGATACGTTAGCTCCAGATTAAGCGGGCCCCTTTCCCCTGAGTAAGATAGTGGGCTGCTCCAGAACAATCAGGAAGTTGCTGGAACCAATTATGGCAGGCAGGCTAAGACATCTAGAGCCAATTAAGAAGCTACTAGAATCAATTAAGACAGGCAGGCTAATCAGGGCACCTGGTTTATAAAGGACCTCACTTCACTTAGTGAGGTGCGTGTGAAGAGCTGGGAGCAAGAGGCATGCAAGGAGCTGGGAGTGAGTAGGCGTATTGCTGGAGGACTGAGAAGTACAAATGCTATCTGGCATCAGGAGAAGGGTCCTGGGTTGAGGATAAAGAAGGTGTTGGGAGGAGGCCATGGGGAAGTAGCCCAGGGAGTTGTAGCTGTCAGGCAGCTGTTACAGGAAACACTGTAGACATCTGAAATCCACAGGCCTGGAGTAAAGGGTGGATCCAGGTTCCCCCCAACTCCCCACTGGATACAAGAGGTGTTGACCTGGAATGTGGGTCCCACCAGAGGGGAAGGTCTCTGGCCTATCCCCCAACCCACTAGGTGGATCAGCAGAGACTGCGGGGATTGTTCTCCTCCCTTTCCCCATGCTGGCCAGCAATGAGGTTTGCTGGGTGAACGGCAGGTTTGAGTCACTGGAAAAAGTGCCCAAACTGAGGGCTGCCGTGAATCTCTGAGGCGAGCAAATCCTCCAATAAGCGCAGGACCCACCAAAGCAGAGGAGGAACTTTGTCACATTGTGAACTATTTCCGAAAGAACGCTTTGCAGCTACACAGCTCACCCTCTCTGCTATGAATCTGCACCTCAATGAACTGAACTCATGTCGGTGTGTATATTGATCTTTTAACCATACTCTCTCTCTCTTTTGTTTTCTAATAAATTTTAGTTTAGTTAACACGAACCGGCTGCAGCGTGTATTTGGGTAAGATCTGAAACATTCATTAACGTAGGAGGAAATGTGTCCTATCCTTTGGGATTGGTAGAACCTTTTCTTTTATATGATGAAATAAGATTTACAGAAATTTTAATTATATTTGACATAGGTGGAGGCCTGAGGCTGGGCAATTTAAGGAAACTGTGTTATTTGGACTCCTCAGTAACCAGGAAGATAATAAAGAAGCTGTTTTATGCTGGCTGGTAAATCTAGGTATTGGAATATCCACCAGATTTATGGGGATTGTCTGCTCCATTCTGTGAAGTTCACCCTAATTGAATGACCATAACTAGCTCCCACTAGGATCCCGGTCACATCCCCCATCTCAAACATGCTCCAGGGGTGGGTATTTTCTGCGGTGTGGGACCTTCTCACTGTACCCAACAGCTCACTCCCCTGACAGTGTCGGCCTGGAGATAAACTCCAGAGAGGTCATTGCACCCATCCATCCAGGTACATATATGGCCCTCATCACCCTAGCGTTGGAGGTCACCCCACTGCCTGGGGCCAGACTGCGGACAGCCCTTCTGCAGGTGTTCACGGAAGGAAATTCAAGGAGCAATTCAACATGTCTCCTGGGAAAAGTCTGGCTGGAATCCCAGACCTGAGAGCAGATGGATCCTTCTGTGCTTCCCATGGCATTACACACTGGACTAAGGAGTACCTCTGGGAGTAAGGGTTTGCAGGGTCAGGCAGTGAGTATCCCCAGATACTCTGCTCTTGCAGCTCCGCTACCCTTTCCATGGCCTGGCTGAGCTGCTCTTTCCTCTGGGCGGGGGCAGGACATGCTGTTCCCCCCTCGTCTGCAGAACACGCTGCACGGCTCTCGCCAGCTCACCATGAAGTTAGGTCCTGTCCTGGGTTTGCTATACCTGCACTTTTGGGGTGCTCTGCAAACGTGGTCCTGGTTGAACCTAGCCTGCTGTCAAAGCAAGCCTTAAAGCCAGTGCGCTAGCTGCAGAGAGGGGCCGGACCTGCCTGAGCTGAGATGGCCAAAGTAGCCTCTGGAAACCACATGGGGTCTGGACTGAGCCCCAACCAGCAGGAAGTTGAAAACTGATAGACAAGATAGATGCAGCTCCACAGGGCAATCAGCAGCCCACTCCCATCCCCGCCTGAGCACCAGGCCTGTGATGGCACAGGAATGGGGGTGCTACGAGGAGACAGAGGATAGTTAGCCAGCTAGGAAGGGAGACACCGAGCGAACCCAGAGAGCTACAGTGGAAGGACCAGCTCTAAGTAGCTGGTTCCAATTTTCGTTATGGCCACACAGGCTGGTGAATCCTGGATACATTGTGGGATGATGGCAAAGGCCTGATCCCACAGACAGCTCCAGATGGCGGCATGAGGCCAGGCGGGACTCTCCCCCATTTGATAGTAGGGATGGAGCGCTCTAGATCTGCACCCGGGGGTTCAGCCACCTACAGCCTGATTCTCCCCTTCATGCCTCTCTGGCAGCCCCCTGCACAGGGGTCATCTCAAGCCAGAGTAGAGGAGGGGGAGGGGCTCCGTGCTGCTCCCACCCCTGGGGAGAGGGCTCCAGGGTAAGGGAGGGGCTTGGCCAGGATGCCCATCACTACACTGCTTTCTGCCTCTCAGGGGCTATAAGGGAGTGCAGGAAGCCAAGTGTAAGTTAGAGCAGCCCATAGGCTGCTCTAGCTTAAACTGGGGCTAGGCAGGCCTAGACTATGGGAAGCACAAAGTGTCTTAAAGGCAACATTCCCCCGATCCCCGCTGTTCCTGCCCCATGCGCGGGGATGGAGGAATTGAGAATCGGGGCAGTCACAGCCAGCCTGTCTCCAGTTGGCGGTTTTCTGGGTGGGACTGTGCATACATGGCCAGTGTTTTTACCCGGATGCTGCTGTTAACGATGCTTCCAGCTGCATCCCTGGCCTTTGCCAAAGCCCCTGTCAGTTTTCTCATTGCTCTCGGCCTGCAGCCCGGGCTGGCTATAAATACCGCTGTGAGCCAGCGAGGAATATATGCTGACAAATAATTTAATTCCATTTCCTTGTGACTGAATCACTTTCAGCACATGGGCTATGTGCCTGACGGGTGGGTAATAGTTGTGCCTCGTTTGGGGAGTAAACGGCAGTGCTGGCACTAACCCAGCCCCTTGGAGGAAGTCGAGCTCTCCTGATGGAGATTGCTTTAGCATCGAGTGAAATGCTGGCAGAGGGAAGGGGGGCAAAACACGGCGCTGGTGCCAGCCACAGGTCAGGGCTGTCCTCGGGTGGGCTCTGGACATCTGTCCTGATGCCTCCAATGCAGCAGCAGTATCGGGGAGCGAGCTCTGTCTGCCGCCAGGTGGCTCTGATTTCGAGGCAAAGATGAGGACTAGGTGTGTGGGGGGATGAATCTTACCGGGGGCAAAGTTGTGGGGGATCACAGACCTAGATAGACCCCCTCATGCATGTTCTCCCCCCAAACACTCCCTCCTTCCCAAGGCTCCCACACTCTGTGTCCGTCCCATAGCTCCTCTCTGCCAAAGTGACCCTAAGAGACCATCTGGCCCAGCTCCTCTGCCTCCCCCAGCTCTGAATGCCCATGCTGGGGGGAGGGAGGAGAAGCTGGGGGAGCAGGGGCCCAGTGCCTCCTCTGGACTCGCTGCCCAGGCAGGCGCCCAGCTCAGTGCGAGGTAAGGGCAGGCAGGGAGGGAGCTGGACTGGCTCCAGAAGCAGCCTCTGGCTGGCCCAGAAAGGAGCAGAGTGACCCCTCGCTGCAGGGAGCTGCACGTGTGTCTGCCTGCTCCTGGCCCAGCCCATCACATGGGATGTGGGAGGGAAACACCCTTTCCTTCTGCACCCCACGTATTTTTCTCTCACGGGTACATTTCTACTGCCTTCATGTATATAATGCAACTAAATACATCTCCGAAACAAGGGATGAGGGTCACCATAAGGGACAAATCCATGAAGTAAGGGGCAGTCCCTTAAAATAAGGGCCATGTGGTCACCCTATTTGGGGTGGGTATCAGAAGAGGGGGTAGGGCTGAGAGTGGTCATCAGTCAAGAGAGGAGGAATGTAAAGGAGTCCTGCATAGAGAACACACGAGAGCACGAGTGCTTCTTGTTACCCCAGAAATAAGAGTATCCTGGGCTAGCAACTTATCCCCTTAACTAATGCGACTGCAAGCTCTTTGGGGCAGGGACGTTCTGTGATTGTCCAGCACCAAGTGCAAACGGGTGCTGGTCCATAACCGGTTGCTAGTCAGGCTGCTGCTATGATGGTTGCCATCTTGGCTGACCCATGGAGGACTGAACTGGAGACCCCTAGAACTAAAAGTGGCTATAACTTCAGTTAAAGAACCAAACAACTAGCCCTGCTGGGTATAACAACTTATAACCGCCACAGCTTGGCACAAGCAGGCCCTGTAACACACACTCCCCTATGCCCTGTCGTGAAATATATAATTATAATTCCAAGGGCCTTGAGAATTGCTAGCCCCAGATATGATTATTACCTTGCAAACAGGGAGTACAGTGGAGTTATAATTTCATTCATTCACTGCCACTTATCATTTGTTCTCTGTGCATCTCATATAAGTGCAACTGGAATTTCTCAGGGTCAGACCGGTATTGTGACTCACTAAAATAAACAAGAGCTAATAGTTAATAAGAGTAACAATTGGTGTCCTACAGCACCGTTCATCTCCACAATGCAGCACATCGTTTTTATTATGCCTTACAATGCCTCTTTGAGGTGGGTAGGGGATATACCAAATTCATTTCGCCCACCATGAAATGTAACTACTTCTATTGTGGAACGTAGCTGTTTAACACAAACAGTTTAGGACAGGAAGTGAAGTAGAATGCCATAGCCAATTGAAATTGCTGAGGTAACTTGGGAAACTGGTGTTGTGCCAGCTCGAATTGGGGAAGGGGATAATGCCTCAGTTCTTGCAACATTTGGTGTCTGCAAGTGGCCATGTGCAGAGAAAAGAGCATAAACATTCAGTCTCAGATGGCTTTTGTTTTAGAGGAAGGGAAATAAGAAAGAACAAAAGTAAAGTTTGTATGTGAGGGTGCAGCGTGAATATCTTCTAAAGCATTTCAGAACCAAAATGACTGCTATCTCTGCAGACAGGCGTAAGGCAGGCAAGGCCAGTCATTTCGTTCTGTGTCTGAACAGCCCCTGGAACAAGGGGGTCCTGGTCCGTACCTGGAGCTGCTAGGTGCTACTGCAGTACAAATAAATAAATAGAATAATAATATATGTAAAGAGTGCAAGGGCACCTCCGTCTCCTGCTCTGTACCCTAGGGTCAGGATCTTGGCTTTATAACCCATGCAAAAGATCCCATCTCCAGCACTGGGCTCAGTACTGACTCAGAGACAAGAGCCCCCCCCCATGGAGCCATCGGCCCCCCCATCCTGGAGAACCTATGTGTCCTGTGAAGGCTGCCAGGGCAAACAACTGAGTCAGCTTGACCCTGCTAACATGTAAGATCAGACATGGTGTGATGGGGCATCCACTCCACACTGTCATGGAAGGGGTTAATAGAACCCTAGGGAGGTTGCGCAGGAAGTAGCCAATAGGAGAGGGGCTGTGAGAAACAGCCAATCAAGGCCCAGCAGGCCCATATAAGAAAAGCCACAGGGCAGAGCAGGGTCAATTACTCCCTGGAGAGCAAGGAGGGAGGACTGAGTGCCTAGCAGGCAGAATGAAGCAAGCACCCCAGACAGAGCAGTGCTGCTAGCAGGGACCAAGGGAGCTAGGGATCTGCTCCTCGCTGGCTGCTGCGAATTGAAGGCTGAGACCCTGAAGCTAGGACAAAGAGGGTGCTGGGGTCATGGGGAAGTGGCAGGACAATAGGCTGCAGTCACCACAGGAGAAGTGGGGGCACAGTTAGACAGCAACACTCACCCCCGGAAAGGGGGAGCACAGATCATGACATGGCCAGAGAGCTGTGTCATGAAGAGAAAGCCATGGTCCTTGGAGTGGCGAGAGGCCAGAGCAGAAGTGACAGTGGGCGAAGCACTGCTGGGAGTGGGCATGTCGACCTGCAGAGCAAATCCCCAAGTCGGCCGGCAGGAGGTGCCAGCGTGTTGAGAGGAGATCCGTCACACGTGGCCATGACACCAGGCACTGTGCCGTTATGGTATGAAGTCAGGGCAAGGGAGAAAGTCATCCGGCCTTGGCAGTGCAGCTGCAGGAGCAATGCAGGCTGAGTTTATGCCATTGCACTGAACCAGCAAGACAGTTTTGCCGTTCGATGAGTGCTCAACCGTTCCTTAGTCTAGTCCTCTAGCTCTGAAAGGCTGCGCAGGCTCAGTCCAAGGAACCCCAGTCGCAGTGCACCTTTCGTGGTCCTTCAGCACAGTATCAGCACCTGCATAATGGGCTGTGGCTATCTGCATGAGTTTTCTACACAGATCCGTTTATTTTCAAGCATCTAAACCTCTGCGACCAAGCTGCCCATCTTGAGCACTGGAATATCTGTCTGTGACCTGGACGTGTGACCCAGTATTATACCACCCAGCTGCCTGCAATCTGTGTGGCTGTCTCAGATTATGACTCACATTTGATTGAAAGAGGTTGTCCCTCTGGGGTTATAAATCAGGATTCTGACTTGTACCTGGAAATCCATCTTGAATTCTAAATGGTCTGATGGATTGTAAATCAGGATCAGCTGGGATTCTGCTGATGTACTCAAACATGCTTGTGGATGAAAGGTACGGTATTTCTGCCCCATCTCCTCTGCTGCCCCAAATTTGCTCCACCAGCTTCTTTTAAAAAAGTATTATTTCTTCCCTTAACATTGGAGTGACAGTCATGCAGCATAAGAAACTAGAATGATAGGAAATCAACATGGGCCACATTAAATGGATTAAAAATTGGCTATCTGATAGGTCTCAAAATGGAATTGTGAATGGGGAATCGTCACTGAGCAGATGTGCTAGTAATGGGGTCTCACAGGGATCAGTTCTTGGCCCTATGCGATTTATGACCCAGAAGAAAACATAAAATCATCCTGATAAAGTTTGCAGATGACACAAACATTGGGGGAGCGATAAATAGCGAAGAGAACAGGTCACTGATACAGAGCAATCTGGATTGCTTGGTAAGATGAGAGCAAGCAAACCAGATGCATTTGATTATGGCTAATTGTAAATGCATCCATCTAGGAACAAAGGTTTTAGGCCATATTGACAGGATGGGAGCACAAGTCCATGAGGCCAACAAAGACAAAAAAAAACCTTCCCAATCTCACAGGGTCTGGCTGATCCCTTCTCAGCCAGCCCCTTGCTCTAGTTTCCTCTCCTTCTGAGGAGACTGCAAGCTGCCTTCCCAGGACAGCCTCAGAGTTTAGCTGCCCCTACTGCTGCTATGCTATGCTGCTTCCTCTCCTTCTCCCCCCTTGCTTCCCTGCAGGGAGTTTTAAAAAGCGTCACCAGCAATTGGAGTCAGCTGAACCTGATTAGTTCCCTCTAACCCCTGTCCCAGCTGAACCTGACTTCTTCTAGGCTAAGCCTTCCGGGACCACTTACTACCCCTTCTCTGGTAGGCAACTGTCCTGAGATTTGCCACAGTGGATAGAAAGCTGGCTAGATCATTGGGCTCAACGGGTAGTGATCAACGGCTCCATTTAGCTGGTGTAGTCGATTTCAAGTGTGGAGTCCACAAGGGTCGGTCCTGGGCTGGTTTTGTTCAAAATCTTCATTAATGATCTGGAGGATGGGATGGACTGCACCCTCAGCAAGTCAGCAGACGACACTAAACTGGGAGGAGTGTAGATATGCTGGAGGGTAGGGATAGGAACAGAGGAAGCTAGACAAATTAGAGGTTGGGCTATAAAGAATCTGATGAGGTTCAACAAGGACACTTCCAGGTCCTGCACTTAGGATGGAAGGATCCCATGCCTGTTACAGACCTAGTGGACGAATTGGTTAGGCAACAGTTACTGCAGAAAAGGACCTAGGGGTTACAGTGACGAGAAGCTGGATACGATAAGCAGCGTGCCCTTGTTTGCCAAGAAGGCTAACGGCATTTTTGGGCTGTATAAGTAGGGGCACTCCAGTAGATAGAGGAACATGATCACTCCCCTCTATTCGGCTTTGTGATATGCCTCATCTGAGTACTGTGTCCATTTGGGGCCCCACTACTAAGAAGGATGCGAAAAATTGGAAAGAGTCCACGGAGGGCAACAAAAATGATTAGGGCTGGAGCACATGACTATTAGGAGAGGCTGCAGGGAACTAATTGTTTAGTCTGCAGGAAGAGAAGAAGCGAGGGGAGTGGGATGATTAGATGCTTTCAACTACCTGAAAGGGGTTCGCCAAAGGCTGGATCCTAGACTTTTCAGATGGTGGTGGGGCCAGTATTGGGGTGTGGGGGTAACCGAACAGGAGTAATAGTCTCAAGCGGGGGAGGTTCAGGTTGGATAATAGGAAAAACTTTTTCACTAGGAGGATGGTGAAGCACTGGAATGGGTTCCCTAGGGAGGTGGTGGAATCTCCTTCCTTAGAGAGTTTTAAGGTCAGGCTTGACAAAGCCCTGGCTGGAATGATTTAGTTGGGGTTGATCCTGCTTTGAGCAGGGGGTTGGACTAGACACCTCCTGAGGTCCCTTCCAACCCTAATCTTCTATGATTCTATGACTACCTGGGGAAGCAGCAACGTAAAAGATATGTGGGGTTGTGGTGGATAATCAGCTGAACATGAGCTCCCAGTGCGACGCTGTGGCCAAAAGGACTAATGCCATTCTCAGATGTTTAGCTAGAGGAATCTGAAGTAGGGGCAGAGGGGTTATTTCACCTCAGTATTTGGCACTGGTGCAGCCACCGCTGAAATCCTGAGTCCAGTTCCGGTGTTCACAATTCAAGAAGGATGTTGATAAATTCGAGAGGCTTTGGAAGGGCCACAAGGATAATTAAAGAATTAGAAAACCTGCCTGATAGTGACAGACTCAAGGAGCTCAGTCTATTTAGCTTAACAAAGAGCAGGTTAAGACATGACTCGATCACAGTCTGTAAGTACCTACCAGGGGAGCCAATATTTATTAATGGACTCTTCAATCTGGCAGAGGAAGGTCTAACCTGATCCAATGGCTGGAAGTTGGAGCTAGACGAATGTAGAGTGGAAATAGGTTGTACATTTTAAGCAGTGAGAGTAATTAATAATTGGACAAGTTAACCAGGGTCATGGTGGAGTTTCCACCCCCGGCAATGTTTAAATCAAGGTGGGATGTTTTTCTGCAATCTCTGCTCTAGTTCACACAGGAATTAATTCAGGGAAGTTCTCTGGCCCATGTGATGCAGTACATCAGACTAAATGAACACAGCAGTCCCTTCTGGCTCTCCAGTCTATGAATAGTCTGGGGGAGGCAGCATTGCCTAATGGATAGGACACTGAGTTGGGAGCCAGGAGATCTGGGTGCTCGTCTCAGCACTGATGCTGCTCTGCCACTTTGTGTCTAGGTCCCTGTTGCATTTAGAGAAAAAGACCTTTGGGGTAGGGACCGTGTCAACGTGTATTTACACTATGGAGCCCTGCCCTTAGCTGGGACCCATGTCTGTGCTGGGATCAAGTCTCCCACTAGCTGTGCGGATGTTGCAGCTTGGCCTCCCCTGGGCTGGAGAGCCTGAGCACCAGCCCAAGGCATGGCACTTAGTGGGGTGGCACAAGCCTTGAAACACAAATCTGTGGCCCTGGGCTGGGAGGCTTCCTCCCAGCTGCAGCCATGCAGATAAGAACACGAGCTAAATTCTCATCCCCCACACAATGACATACCTAGCCACAAACGAGGATAAGAATTATACAGCATATAACCACCCGTGTTAATATACACAGCCTCACCGGTCAATAACAGTGTGTGTATATGTAGGTCTGTATGTAATGAGATCCAGAATCATATATAATCCCCCTTCAGGGCCCTTCTCCCTGCAACTAAACTCACTTCTCTTTCTTTCTGACATTGTGCATGGTGAAACCCTGCTACCCTATTTTACGTTGCACTAAATAGCTACTATTTTTCCCTATGAAGTTTAAAAGGCCCCTGATGTTATGAAAAGCGTCCATTTCCCCCTTTGCTCCATCAATTCCTTTTTTTCACACAAAGCTCCGAGACCAATGAGAAATTCCTCTCTGGGCACCTTATTCCTCTCCTTGGAATGGCTCTGTTAGCTGTCACTAAGCTGGTAGAGAGCCCCTGGATGGCCAAGGAGGGATTCAATCAATTCCTAAGCCAGCAGAAAGGGTGCAAACTTCTGAGTCTCAACTTATTTTGACTCTGGCTATTTTTCCCCCTTCATTTGACGATATTTTGCTCCAGATCATTGAAACCTGTTTGCATTCACGAGACACATGGCACCCGAGACTTTCTGACAGCTCCGCAGTGGGGCATCGGCTGGTTTAAGGAAGATTTAACTGCAGCTCTTGTGATGTTCCAGTTCAGCTTTTTCTCTCTCTTCTAGATTTTGACACATCCCTGTTCCTGAAACCTGCTCTCTTTTGGTGTTGTCAAAACAATGTATTTTGGTGGGTCTCTGTGACAGATTTTCAGGGCCTGAGATCTCCTTTGCAAGTGTTGTGGGGGCAGGTTTTCTGCCTCCCCTGCGGTGTTAGCCCCCCATTTAGCTGCACCAGGATAGGTTGTGATAAAGTTCCTCCTCTACCTTGGTGGGTCCTGCGTTTACTGGCGGATTTGCTCACCTCACAGATTCACCCTGTGGATCGGGAAACAGCCCAGAGACCTTCCCCTCTGGTAGAAGCCACAATCCAGGTCAATTCCTCCTGTGTCTGATCAGGAGTTGGGAGGTTTGGGGGGTATCCTGGCCCGCCCTCTATTCCGGGTTCCAGTCCAGGGCCCCGTGGATTGCAGCTGTCTATAGTGCCTCCTGTAACAGCTGCCTGACAGCTACAGCTCCCTGGGCTACTTCCCCATGGCCTCCTCCAAACACCTTCTTTGTCCACACCACTGGACCTTCCTCCTGATATCTGATAATGCTTGTACTTCTCAGTCCCCCAGCAGGATGCCTACTCACTCTCAGCTTCTTGTGCCTCTTGCTCCAAGTTCCTCAACACACTTCCTCTCCTCTGGCTCCCTCTGGCCTGACGGGAGTGAGTCCTTTTATAGCATCAGAGGGGCCTTAATTAGAGTCAGGCGCTTAACAGCCTCACCTGACTCTCAGCAGGTTAATTGGAGTCAGGTGTTCTCATTAGCCGGGAGCAGTCTCTGCTCTGGTCACTCAGGGAACAGAAAACTGCTTATCCAGTGGCCAGTGTATCTCCCTTCGACTACTCTGCTGTTCCCCACTGGCCTGGGTCTAGCACAAATTACACTAGTGCAAATGCCTTATGTAAACACATTGCAGTCATGCAATTCCCTAGTGCAAACGCCTACACAACACACTCTATACTAATGCAAATCCCTAGGATAGTGCAAATCTCTAGTGTAGACACGTTACATTAGTGCTGATGTACTTTGTAACTCAGGGTGAACTACACTCATACCAATCCCAGTTTACACCAGTATAGCAATATCAATTCCAAGGAATTGTACTGGTGCATTTACACCAAGGACTAAAAACCCCCGAGTAGGCAAGGTGCAGACTTTGAATCTATCCCAACTGTGCACAAAAATCCTCTCCAGAATTTGCCTATGACCATCTCACCTGGAAAGTGTTAATCCGGCCTGTGTTTGCCAGCAAAGCTGAAGACACCCTCAATCTGATCAAGAAAGGTAAGAGTAGGAACTGGATGTCAGTGTCCACTTGGAATAGACTCTGGGCTTGGCCTCTAGGAGGAGAAGAACGGGAACTGGATTTCTGTGCCCAGGCAGTGGATTTGAGCTGTGGAACCTGGACAAACCGGATTTCTGTGCCCACCTGGAACAGACCCTGGGTGGAGCCACTTGGTGGAGAAGAACCTGAACTGGATTTCTGTGCCCACCTAGAATGGACCCTGGGGGCAGCCACTCTGTGGAGGAGAACCGGAACTGGATTTCTGTGCCCACCTGGAATGGACTCTGGTGCAGCCAGTTTAATATTAGATGCCCCATTTTGGAAAGGTTCTGTCTGCATGAGCACGGAGGGGAAAAGGCCTTTAAGGGGAGTTCGGGTCTGACACTCCAGTGGCTCATCTGAACTGCCCCTCAGACCAAGCATGTGTCTGGCTGCTGGACTCAGATGAATTCAGAGTGGGGGAGACCTTTTGCTCTAGAACTCATTGCAGGACTCTAGATGAGCCTTTCCCACAAAAATTCACTGAGAATGCTAAAGGGGAGGCTTTCTCTCTAGAACAAAATCCAGAACATGCGAAGGAAGCTTTCCCTCCAGAGCTCCTCTAGAGCACTGAAGCGGACATCCCATCCAGACCTCAAAAGAGTTTTTCTCTCTAGAACTCCTGAGATGCTACAGAAGAAGAGTTGTCTCTAGAATTCCTCTTGCATGTTTCAAGACACCCGGCTGCACTTAACATTAGAAGACATTTTTCTTCAAGAACTCAAGTGGAACGTTCTAAGTCTCCACCACTCCAGATGTTTTCCAGACCATTACAAGCTTCTCCTATTGAACACATCCCAAATAGTTCAGTAGGTTTTCTCGCTTAAACTCACCCAGAATAGTACAGAAGGGTTTCTCTTTAGATATCATCTAGAACACTACAGGAAGTTTCCTCTCTAGAATGCTTCAGGAGTGTCAAAGGGGAAGATTTCACTCTAGAACTCATCTAGAACAGTGAGGACAAGGAGTTTCCTTCTGGAATCCATGTGTAATATCCAGAATACAGGAGGTTCACATTATTTCTATGTAAAAAACTGGCAGCAAGAAAAAAGTGAAATTGAATAACTTCCAACCCCGAAAAGCAACGAGGGGTCCTTGTGGTACCTTAGAGACTAACACATTTATTTGGGCATAAGCTTTCTTGGGCTAGAACCCACTTCATCAGACGCATGGAGTGGAAAATACAGGAGCAGGTATAAATACACAGCACACGAAAAGATGGGAGTTGCCTTACCAAGTGGGGGGTCAGTGCTAACAAGGCCAATTCAATCAGAGTGGAAGTGGCCCATTCCCAACGGTAGACAAGAAGGGTTGAATATCAACAGAGGGACACCCCCACTGTCTCCCTCTCCGCCCTCCCTTACTGGTTGATTTTAATTGTTGAAAACTCTGGCTTGGTAAAATACATCCAGCCTGTCTTTGCATATTGAGCATGTAGTGGATATAAAGTGCGTTATCTGGATACTTGCTAGCCCGGCACAACCTCCGTTTTACCATACTAATGACTTTTTACACTCCAGGTAAAATCAGAACAAGACAAGAAGGTTTTAGAAAGCTCATTCTGACAAATTCCTCACTGTAATTACTGGAGCAGAAAGAACTCATCAGCAGTACATGCCATTGCTAGGGGCACTAAAAGTCTCGAGTGGTGAATGGCCCAGATACGGAGACTGCAGCCGCCACCGCGTCGCTGCGCAGCAGAGGGGGCCTAGCAGGTCTTCATTCACCACCGACGAGGAGCCAGGAATGGCTGATTGCAGATTCCCCCGCTTCCGGGCTCCTCTTTGTACAAGAAGCAATTTTAAACATGAGCATCCCTGCATAATTCTCTCTGCCAGGGAGCAGGCTGGCCGAGGGGGCAGTGCAGGTCTGACTTCCAAGTAGCCGCAAGGTCTCAGGTCAGAAGCCTGGGAATTGCCCATCTCTCTGCTGGAGCAGAGACCCTGGCCTCCGTTTAAAGGTGCAGGCTCCAACTCTCCTTGCACAGGAAGAGGCACCGGGTCAGTGCCACTGAAGCTTTGAGCCTGCACGTCCCCATGCACACTGGCAAGGCTAAGCTCTAGGCATGCTCCTGGGCACCCCATGGCAGGGAGCTCCCAGTCCCCCTGCACAACCGCCTCCCCAGCTGCAAGTGTGCAGGATCAAACAGGGGCAGAAAACAGGCCTATGTAAGGGAGCATGGGCCTCCTTGAGCTGGGTAGCTCCCTGCTCCCGCCCTCAGCAGGCAGGAGGAACTTGGAGCCCAAGCTGCAGCATCTCATCAGTGCAGGGTCTGGGTTCCCTGGGCATTACCTCTATCTGCCACTATCTGAGCAGCGGGCTTCAGCTGCATTGCAGCAGGATCACACCCCAAGCTCCCTCCTCACTTCCCCTTTGGTCCCTTTCTTCCGTTCTCTGGTCTCTCGCTGCATGTGCCATCTGCTTACAACAGCTCCTGCAGGCACCACCACCCCACCACCCACACTCTGCTGGTTTCACAAAGGATCCCTGTGTCAAACTTCTCTTCACACAGGAATCGCCAGCTTGGATCAGACCCGAGGTCCATCAGTCCCGGATCCCATCTCCAGCACCACATGTGTCAGAGGAAAGTGAAGTGCCCTGCAGTAGCAAGTGGGGGATAATCTGCTGCCCCCATTAGATCTCACCCTGCTCTCTAATAGCTAGAGATCGGTTTAAACTCTGAGGCATGAAGCCATATATCCCCCAGCATTAACTAAGCTAACTTAGGATATTCCTGAAATCCATATAAATGTCTAACCTTCTTTGAATCTCGTGAAGTTCTTAGCCTCAGTCATCCTGTGGCAATGAGTTCCACTGTCCAATTACACTTTGAGTTTGTGTGGGGAACTTCTGACAGTTATTAGGTAAGAGAGTGGGTCCCCATTATTCTCAGTGCTTTATAAGTACATAGTAAAGGTCCCAGCTCCGAAGAGCTTGCAATCTAAATAGACACAGCAAGGTAGACGATATCTCTGTGCCTCCTTACGGCTGGTCTCAGCTAGTCTTTTATGGCTTTATTTTTTCACATGTTCTACAAAGAGGCATACTTTGGGCTTCAGCCTGCACCCCTGTGCAGCTATGGACAGATACATTTCCTGCCTGGTTGCATGGGAGCGAGGCCAGGGATGAAATGGGGTCATTTCATGACTACCTGGGTGCAAAAACCATGCTGACTCTCACTACTGCCACGACATCACTGTGTGATGATCCCCACCCGCCTACCCTTTGTAGGTGGTCGACCCTGGGACCACTGGATCCTAGAGCATGAGCTGCTACTGCCTTCACTAAAAGACAGCAAAGTACCTCGAGCGGCAGTGGTGAAAAGCTGTATCTAAGAGCTAGGTATCATCGTGCTAACGATCAACAGCATCACTTCATACAAGTACAGTTACAAAACTAAAGCATCTGAGTTTTGATTCATAGATTCTAGAGCCAGGAGGCACCACTGTGATCTTCCTGCCTGATGTCCTGCATAACACTGGCCATAGGACTTCCCTGGATTAAGTCCTGCGTGATAGCAGGTGGAGTTCCCCGTCCCGGGGAAATCACATGCCTGATCTTTGAAATGGCCCACGATGCTTCGCAGAGGTCAGGGAGGGACAGTGGCAGGACCGCATACTTCCTGCCTGGAGCTGCCAGCGTCTCTCTTTCTATTGGTTGGAATCGGAGCCTCATTCGATCCCAAATTACTGTGCTGAGCAACCTGAATAGTGGGGGAAGTCCGGGTCGGAACTTTGTGGCTCAAATCCTCCTTGCCTTGGAATCACTCCTCCTTGCCCTGAGTCTTGGCAAGGAAGAATTGTTCCTCCGGGACATGGCGGTGAGAGAGGAGGATGGAGGAGCTCGAATTCTGTCCAGACACGAGGCAGGCGGTGACGTTTCCTCTAATCTTCGCCTTGTCCCCAGACATCAAAAAAAGCAAAGTACCTGAAAGTCTGTGAAATGAAGAGCTTGAAATTCTCTTCCGACTCCCTTTGCAACTCCACTGAAGCCAGAGTTTGGCCCCAGGAATCTAGTTCTCCCCTGGGATCTGTTTGGATCTTCCAGACCCTGCAGACTCATCCGGGGAAGGGGCTCGTACTTAAAAAACCACGCACCTTCCCCTTGGTATCCTTCTCCAATGTGCTAGGAGCTGTACAAACACACAGGCCCTGCCCTGAAGAGCTGAACCCAGCTGTCTCTTGCCGTCTGGGTTTGTGCGGCTGGGTGGGAAGGGAGCCATGGCTTTTTTTGAAAGACCTCTAAAACCAGCACAGGAAAATAAAGCTCCCTGCCTGGGTGAAAGTTTTAATTGTTTTAAAAGTTTTAATTGACTGGCTCATCAATACTCCTCTGTGCTTCTAGTGCTCATTAGCATACCTGAGATAGCGCTCCATGGAGCAAGATTCATGGCCTGTGTTCAGCTGACGCCCGGCACTGGACAAGCCTGTCTACGTCGCAAAACCATCATGCCCTGGGTAAGTTGTACAGCTGTCATCCCCTGCTCCAGAAAAGCCCAGCTGCAGAGGCTGTGGTGTGCTTGCAGAGCCAGGAGATGGGCCCAGGAAATGAGCCACATCCGGAGGGAGAAGGAGGGGATGGCAGGCGGCCAGGTACCTGAGTCAGGGCTTCCATTGATACTCATGCCCACAATTCATGGGGTACTCCTGGCTCAGACGGGCAGTGCCAGGACCTCCTCCCTCAGACCGGATGAGGCTTTCAGAGGAGTGGGGCACTAAGAATGGGGCAGCATTTCGATCGGCACATCCAGATCCCCTGGAGAGCCAGCAAAGCAGAGTTTATGTGGGGTTGCCTGAGACAGCAGGGGCTGGGCTCATGAGGGCCCTTCCAGTCCCAAAGCTGGCTCTACCTTTCCCATACTGTGTTATGGAGATGGCTGGTTTCAGATGCTCATCCTTTGTATAAATATCTTAGGGTTGGAAGGGACCTTAGGAGAAGTCATCTAGCCCAACCCCCTGCTCAAAGCAGGATAAATCCCCAGACATTTTTTTATGCCAGTTGCCTAAATGGTCCCCTTAAGAACTGAACTCACAACCCTGAGTTTGGGGTGGCGGCAATGCTCAAACCACTGAGCTATCCCTCCCCCTCTGTTTTGAGCCAGCATCACTGTCACGGAGTCTGGCCCTGCACCCCTCTTCCTGGGACCCACAGTGACTTTTATCCAGCCAGTAAAACAGAAGGTTTATTGGACAGCAGGAACACAGGTTACAGCAGAGCTTGCAGGCACAGTCCGGACCCCTCCACTGAGTCCTTCTGGGGGTTCAGGGTGCTTGGATCCCAGCTAGGATCCCCTGAATTCCTCCCCATAGCCCAAACCCAAACTGTCCTGCCTCACCTCCTCCGCCCAAAAAAACCCTTTGTTTCCTTCTCCTCCGCCCAGCAGCTCCCCCTCCCCCCTGCCGGCTCACATTACAACCTGACTACCTGTCCCTCACCTACAGACATCCCCTGCTTTCCCGTTCCCCACACAGACAGTCCCTACTCCATCACAATCACCTACAGAGTCAGGAGCTGGAGTGGTGCTAACCTCCGACACGACTTAGCTGCAGGCCATGTGCCCATCTCACCCCTGGCACCCTGGCTGGGGCAGCTCATTTGCACAACAGCTCTCTAACTGGCACACGGAGCGACAGAGCCAGGGGCTGAAACAGACTCGTAGCAACTTTTGGCTGAAACAAATGAGATCAAATCTACCTTCAAATTCCCCCGCCTGGCGCTTGCAGCAGCAGCTCTGATGGTGGCCTGGTGAATGCACTTGAAAGCTTGTTTCTCTCACCAATAGATGTTGATCCTGTAAAAGATATTACCTCTCCATCCCTGTCTTTCATATCCTGGGACCCACCCAGTGACAACCACGCTTCATGATCATGGTTTGGCTTTTATTACCCTCTGCAGGCGTATTTATTTATTTATTGCCAGTGCAACTACTCTAAAAAGCCAACCAAACCCAGGCTCAGAAACTCAACCCCATGCTTGGGGGAGTCCAGAGAAAGGGGGTTTGAGATACTGCACAGACTAATGCACCAGGAGACGGCTCGCCAGGGTTCAGTGTCTCTGAGCCAGGCAGCTTTGCCTTCAGCAGCACAGGTGCTCTTGGGCGGCACTGTGTGAATGTTTGGCCCGTGAACCCCAGGAGGGTCCTGCTGTTCCCAGGGTGGAGATCCCCGAACCATCACTCCCTGGATTGTTTTATCTGAGTCTCTGGACTGGGACAGAGTCAAAAACTACAAGCAAAGCTCAGCCAAAACCACCACACCTGACTCGGTTTTGTGTCACTTACTTACAAAATTGACCCCTCCTGGCTCCAGCCCCCAGGGTCCCAGTGCTGCCTAGTCTGCTTTGTATGCAAATTAATGACTGCACTAATCTGCATACAGCGTTTGCAAATGGCCACAAACTGTGGCTTTAAAAGAGTGGCCTGGGCTCAATGCTGGGGACCGGCGTTAGGGGTCATGGCCATCACTGAAGTGTTAACTGCAGGCAGTGGAAAAGCTCTTGGGTGCCTGGCTTGCAATTCAGGGTGTGTTCTTCTAAGAGAAAAGGCACCGGGAAGGCAGGGTGACTTGGTCACTTCATGCCTCAGTTTCCCCATGCGTCCCCTGGATTAATAATATTGCCCCCTTTGTAAAGCCTTTGAGATCCATGGATGACAGAGCGTTCGATAGGAGCTGGGGTTTTCATTCTCATGGTGTGAGGAGAGGCAGATCTCTCCATCACTCAGCGACTCACCCGCTATGCTGGGCTGACCACCCGAGCAGTGAGAGTGAGCAAACGTTCATAAAGTGTCCCAATCACTTAGCACAACAAACGGTGCTGGGAAAAGTTGCAAAAGGGAGATAGAAGGACTGAATTCATGCAAACAAAAAGGCCTCCTAGTATATCAGGGACTGTGTTGTGGCAGCCAAGAAAACATGGAACCGGAAATTAAAGAGCCAAACTTGGTCTGTCGGAAATTAGCCCTGTGTGGTGGACAGAATAATGAAGGGATGGGCTATCCTGCCTGTCTTTCCCTTTGGAATCCTTAATGAAAGAGACTTTGGGAGAAAATTCTTTAATCTGTATCCTTAATAAAAGATTCAAAGGCTGTTTAATGGTGAGGTTGCCACGGGACTAAGCAGGCTGAGGTCTCTGTGGACCACACCCCGAACCGTATTTAAAACTGTTTAATGTGTGACAGTGACTGGGTTATGGCCCATATATTCCGTCTAAATGAATACAACAGATGTTACATGCTTTCTCTCTGAGCTGGTTTCCAGGACTATAAGGGTTCTTTTTCCTCCCCTTTAACAGGACCGGATCAAGATGTGCTGTAAGTTTCCATTCTGTGATTCTGGAATGAAACAAAACCACTTTCCCCTTCTTTTATGCACCACTGTTGTAGCCGTGTGGATCCCAGGATGTTGGAGAGACGAGGTGGGGGAAGTAATGGCTTTTATTGGACCAGCTTCTGTTGGTGAGAGAAACAAGCGTTCCAGCTTTTGAGCTCTGTGGAAGATCAAAAGCTTGTCTCTTTTACCTTCTTTTGAAGTTAGACAACCTGTAACTCATCAGTCACTTTGCCTTGTGGATCATCTCGCTGCACTCAGTGAACGGCATCTCTGCAACCTCCTATTGGGATACAGCTCTTGGAATGACATTGATGATGAAAGGATTGACGCTCTCATTAGATCTTGACAAACTCTTTCCAGGGAACAATTTATTCATTGAATTTAGCCTTTCCTCTCCTCCTGGCTAGCAAATTGTCTGGGAACAGATCCGAGTCTCCAAAAATAGTTCATCGCTCAAAATTACTTGACAGAAGTTTTGAATGCATCTCAGCCTATAAATGGCATTTGGAAGTATTCGATAGCCTCTGTCTGAGCTTTAAAAGCAGCAAAGAATCCTGCGGCACCTTATAGATTAACAGACGTTTTGGAGCATGAGCTTTTGTGGGTCCCACGAAAGCTCATGCTCCAAAACATCTGTTAGTCTATAAGGTGCCACAGGATTCTTTGCTGCTTTTACAGATCCAGACTAACAAGGCTACCCCTCTGATGTTTGAGCTTTGAATGGTTTTGGCTGCTCCCACAAGTCGCATGGCATTTCTTCTGTTCTCACATTCACTTCTCTACGGGTTCTCATACTATCTCATCACCGTAGTATCTGAACAGCTTCCTGCGATGCATGAAGCGATGGGACTAACATCTGGTTTGTTCCTCATGTCTCTCACTCTCTCACACATACATCCACAGACATACACGCCAACAGGATACTAATGAACACACCCGCACGACTGCACACTCGGGCGCACAAATACATACACCTAAACGTACTTACATGGAGCAAATAATCAAACAATCAATTTGTTAAGCACCTCAAAGAAAATAAGGTGATAAGTGACAGTCAGCATGGATTTGTGAAGAACAAAACATGTCAAACCAGCCAAATATCCTTCTTTGACAGGGTAACAAGCCTTGTGGGAAGCAGGAGATGTTGTATATCTCGACCTTTGATACTGTCTCACATGACCTTCCCATAAACAAACTAGAGAAATGTAGCTTAGATTAATCTACTATAAGGTGGGTGCAAAACTAGTTGGAAAAACACACCCAGAGAGCATTAATCAGTGGTTTACAATTGAGCTGGAAGGGCATATCGAGTGGGGTCCTGCAGGAATTTGTCCTGGGTCCGGTTCTAGTCAATATCTTCATAAGTGATTTAGATAATGGCATAGAGAGTACACTGATACAGTTTGTGGACGATACCAAGCTGGGAAGGTGTTGCAAGTGCGTCGTAGGATAGGATTAAAATTCAAAATGATCTGGACAAACTGGAGAAATAGTCTAAAATAAATAGGATGAAATTCAATAAGGACAAATGCAAAGCACTCCACTTAGGAAGGAACAATCAGTTGCATAAATACAAAATGGGAAGTGACTGCCTAGGAAGGAGCACTGCAGGAAAGGACCTGGGGGTTTTAGTGGACCACAAACTAAAGCTGAGTTAGTGTAACACTGTTGCAAAAAAAGCAAACATCATTCTGAGATGGAGTAGCAGGAGTGTCCTAAGCCAGACATGAGAATTAATTCTTCCGCTCTACTCTGTGCTGATACGGCCTCAGCTGGAGCACTGTGTCCAGTTTTGGGCATCGCACTTTGGGAGAGATGTGGACAAACTGGAGAAAGTCCAGAGGAGAGCAATAAAAATGATTAAAGGTCTTGAACACATGACCTATGAGGGAAGATTGAAAAAACTGGGTTTGTTTAGTGTGGAGAAAACAAGACTGTCTTCAAGTATGTAAAAGGTTGTTATAAAGAAGAGGGTGATACGTTTGTGATGAACTAGGAATGTTCTTAATGTTTTCTCTGAATACTGTGTCGGTGCCTCAGTGTCCCCTAGGCAGTTCTTAAGTATCTGGCAGAGCAAAGGGCCAGTGCACCTAAATGCCTGACCTTCTGTCTCCTGGCAACTGATGGCCTGGGCCCCTCCTCTGCAAAGGTGCCAGCTGAAGGTGTTGGAGACAAAGAGATCAGGTGACCTCCTGGCCCAGAAAAGGAGCTGAGCAGATAGGAGGGGCTGGAGGGGTTGTTAGTCTGGAGCTGGCTGGGGACGAGACGTAAAGTGCAGACCTGGTGGTCTGGCTCACTGACCCCCAGAATGGACCCGGCCGAGGGGTCCGATTCTCTGTACCTACAAGCTCTGTTTTAGACCCCGTTCCTGTCATTGAATAAACCTCTGTTTTACTGGCTGGGAGTCACATCTGAATGCGAAGTGGGGGTGCAGGACCCTGTGGCTTCCCCAGGACCCCGCCTGGGCAGACTCACTGTGGGAAGCGCATGGAGGGGCTAAGGATGCTGAATGCTCCAAGGAGAGACCCAGGAGGTGAAGACATGTGAGCTTCTTGCCCTTAACAAGTCTACTCCAAGGGAGAGGAGGCTCCCCAAAGTCCTGACTGGCTTGGTGGGGAGCAGTTCCAGAGCATCGCCCAGTGACTCCGTGACAACGTTGTTCTCCTTAACCACTGCTGACAGGACAAGAAGAAATGGGTTAAATTGCAGCAAAGGAGATTTCATCTAGACATTAAGAATAACTTCTTAACTGTCGGGGTAGTTAAGCTCTGGAACAAGCTACCTAGGGAGGTTGTGGAATCTCTATCATTCGGTTTATTAAGAACAGGTCGGACAAACACCGGTCAGGGATGATCTAGATAATACTTAGTCCTGCCTCAGTGCGGGGACTGGACTAGGTGACCCTCGACATCCCGCTTAGTCCTACATTTCTATGATTCTATGATACCCATTTATGCTCATGCACCATGACACACTTATCACTTTGGGGAGCCTGGAAGATTGAGCAAAGACAGTTCCAGCTAAAAGATTCTCATCAGTATCAGCCTAGGATTATTTTAATTAAAATGTTTTGCATCCTTAGCTCTTAATTTTTAAAATGATTACACGTATGGTTATTAACAAAAAAATCACTGAAGCAAATGCCATAAATCTTAGCAGAGACAGCTAGAAACAAGAGGAACCAAATGGAGGCTGTGCAGTCTCCCGGCTGATCCACTCTTCACCGAGCAGTGGGGGATCTGTAGGAAAAGGGGCAGGAGCATTGTCTGTGGAGTTTTCACAGCTTCTGTAATCCCAGCCTTTCCCAGCAGGGGGTGCTGCAGGCAATGGTGTAGAAGTACCTGCTGTGGGATCCTTCCAGTCCCAGCCTCTCCCAGCAGGAGGTGCTATAAGGCAAGGTGCTTGGGGGCACATTTCTGCACGCAGGTAGGGGATGGGCACGTTACAGCAGGCGGTGGAGGCAGTGGCTTCTTGCACACGTAGCCATGACTGGGGCTCTGCTTCGTTCCTGGTGTGTTACCCCAGATTCAGGCTCTGGAGCTAATCAGGAACAGCCCTGGGGGATAGCCTGGGGCCTGTCAGAGCTCTGCAACCCCCATCACGGCTTGCAGAGTTCCAGCTGGCAGGCCAGGTATTATCTGGCTCCCATGCGGAAGGGCCCTGCTGTGGGGGGAAAGGGAGAGCTGTGAGGTAGGGAAAGATATTTAAAGCCAAGGGTCTTAAGGGATTTAATTCAGCAGTTGAAAACTCCCCTATGCTGGGCAGATCCTTAGCACGAGAGATGCGTCTGCTTTCCGTCCCCTTTACATCTCCCGAGCGTCATAAAGGGGCCAGCTCGCCCCCCAGGATCTAGCCCCTGAGGTTTGGTGGCCGTAGGAAATGCCTGCATTGGGAAGGAGCCTGAAAAGCGCCGGCAATGAGAAGAGAGTGGAGAGGGGTCTGGACTAGTTTTGTGGGCCCGGGGATCGGCAAAATCAGCCTGGAGGAGAGACGTAGAGAAACGAATTGGAGAATCTGAGAGAAATAGAGCGGAATTGGCTGTGTCTTTGGGTTAATGCTACCATTCTCTGCAGGATAGACAATGACAGAGAGAGCCAGGGCCATGGAAATGGGCAGCAAGAGGGAGGCCATGTCCGCACTACAAACTTTGGTCAGTGTACAGCCCCCGAAGTTAGTATGTTGCTCACGTGCGTGCACACTTGGCTTCTTGCATCAGCACTGTGTGCACTCACCAGGCATGCATGGGTCGATGCAGATGATGGTTGCCAATTTTGGTTGGACCTATTCCTTCATTCACATCCCTGCACTGTCACATGTTCTCCTAGCTCTGCCAGTGCCCCCCAGCTCCCCTGGGCAGAGACACCCAGAACGGCATTGGCCACGGGGCCAGATTGAGACAATCCAGTTTCATTTAGCTGGGACCTGCCCCTGAGCTGAACCCAGGTCTCCAAAGTCAAATGTGTCCATATAAAACCTCTTTGAGTTGCCGAGGCCTTTGATTGAAAGGGAAAATTGGCTGCCTGACTGCTTGTTAGCAAGTGAGCCCAGACAAGACAGGCTGGCTTATCTCAGCAGTGCCAAACCAAGCAATCTGAACAGCCTGCCGGTTGGGCTTGCTATGCCACCGCAAAGCTCTGGCGTCTCCGTCGCCAGCAATCAGGCAGCACTCACCAGGAATCATGAGCTATGCCTGGCATAAGCCGACAGAGGGCGCGTGGCAGCTTCTCGTAACATCCGCCTAAGGGGAAAGATATTGACGCTTCCGATCAGCCCAATCCAGTTAGCGAAGGCCACCTTTGGCTTGCATCCCCAGCTCTGCAGATGCCCAAGAGATGGGACTGGCCATTCAGGTTAACCCTTCATTTGCTGGTCGTATGCTACCCCCAGGAGGGAGATCTCAGCTGGTTGTTTTGCTGGCTATTAAAATCACCACCATTCTTTGGAAGGCTGTCGTTATTTATGTTACAAACTGAGGCTGGGGTGGGGAGAGGCAGTGGCAGAGCCAGGATTGGAAACCAGCCCTCCTAAATTCCAGCCCAGTGCTCGGTTCACTTGGTGATCCTGGCTGAAAGCTAGCCAGCCCTGGCTTGTACAATGGCTGTAGCTAGTTAAGTTAGGTCTTGGTGATAAGCTAGCGGTTGTTTTACTTTTGTTTGCTTGCAATGCTTTCTACCTTTATTCCTTCTGCTTGGCATCGCTTAAGTGATGTCCTTTTGTTGATGAGTTGACGTAGTTTTGCTGTAAGCCAGCTCAGGACCGTGTTTGCAGGGAAGGGTGTGTTTACTGCCGTTAAGGAATATGCTGTGGGGCACTGACTCTCTGAAAGAGCAGCGAAGGGATTCTCCCCTGGGACTGCACAGTGCCTGGGGCTGTGATTTGCAGAGAAACATCTCTAGGGAGTTGGGGGCAGCAGTTCACTGACTGTTTCCTGCTTGGCGAGGTTTGGGCCGGGACAGCCTCCAGGAGTTTGCTGGGGAGGCAGGGAGCTCATGCTTGCTGCGGTAGAGAGGAAACAGAAGCTCTCAGCTCAGGATCTCCCCAGCAGCTTGTTACAGCGCCCGTTGCCTGTACGCTCCGGGCTCAGTGCCCTGCCTCAGGGTACCTGTGACTACCATGGACACCAAGATGATCCTGGCAGGTTCCTTGTTTGTTCTTTCTCAGGCCTCAGTGGCTGTGCTGCCATTGGGTCCCTGGCTGTGGGTCTGTGACCCCATTCTGTGGCAGATGGTGAGGTGATAGCAGCTTCAAACAGTGTTAAGGGAGCCCTGAATTTAACAGGCCATTTGGAAGAGGTAACCAGCCATGCAACCTCTGCTGGCTGTTCCACAACTTCTCCCTGGCTCCCTCCCTTTTGGTGTGTCCCACCACAGAGGGGCCTCCCAGGCTTCCTCCCCATCTGCTTCCCACCCCTTTCCTGTGGGCTGAAGGTGGTTTGTCGCCCCTGTGTGCTGCACTTGGCTGTGGGGGCAGATGGGGTGGGAAGTTCTCGCACCTTGGGTTGGCCATCCCGGTTGCACACAAAAGGCCAAATACTACTCTCTGTTACAGGGGGTTGAATCAATCAACTGCCAAAAAGTGAAGCTGAATCTCCTATGCATGCTCTGTGGAGCGTCTGTTGATACCAAACCAATGACTCCTCAGAGCCACCAGGGTGGGGAAAATCAGGAGAATTTACTGTCTATCTCCCCCAGACACTCACCCCTCCTCTCTTTGTATCTCACTGACTCTCTCTCTCTCTATCTAATCATTTCTTGCTCCTTGTCTGTCTGCTTTCTTCCCTGCCCCTTCAAAGTGATGAGTAACTGTCAAACTGCTGATTGAAGGCATTTACTGGCTCTGTGATTCCCATGGCAATTGGCTGCAGGAATCCTTCCTGTCCGCACATCCGATTGGAAGGTCTCCCTTTATTTATCAAGCTGTCCTCTCTTTGCCCCTTTCCTCTTTTCTCTTCCCCCCTTTTTTAAGCTCCCATTTTAATAATGTGCAGAAAACTTCAAACGGAGGCAAAGCCATGGAGAGGAAGGAGCTGCGGTTGGATGGAGGCTGTGAGACCCTCTGACCTCCCACGAGCTGGAAATAATACCCCGCGAAGGGAAGCTTTGTACTGGGACCTGAATTGCGTCTCTCGCTTTCCTCTCTGATGTTGTTTGAATGTTGGCAGCGCCAGGGGAGGAAAGCGAACGTCTGTCTCATGGATCCATGATTGAACCGCTGTTATTTCTAAATCAGAGCCACTCCACAGACACTCCTGTACAAGTGGAGCGTCTGAACCCTTTGTGTGCCTGGCGGTGGAGGCAACGTCATGTGCTTGCCGATGGGCTGCACGGGGAGGAGGGCAGGAGAGGGAGGGGCAGAGCTTTTCAGGAACAGCACTGGCTCAACCTGCACAGGTGAGATGAGGGGGCCACCCGTTTGGAGGACAGTCTTGGGAGATCTGCAGCCACATGTTGCTAAGAGCTCTGCTAGCATAGTCTGATCAGAGGCCTGGTTGAGAACACAGGAATGACCATGCTGGGTGAGACCAATAGTCCATCTAACACAGTATCCTGTCTTCCAACAGTGAGTGCTTCAGGAGGAACGAACACAACCGGGCAATTTACTGAGTGATCCATACCCTGGCATCCAGTCCCAGCTTCTGGCAGTCAGGGGCTTAGGAATACCCACAGCATGGGATTGCGTACCTAACCGTCATGCCTAATGATGCACCCATCCTCCAGGAACTTTTTTAATTCTTTTTTTAGCTCACTTATTGTTTTGATTGAGTGCCACAGGTTGACCGTGCGTTGTGCAAAGAAATACTTACTTATGTTTGTTTTAAACCTGCTGCCTATTAATTTCATTGGGTGACCCCAGGTTCTTGTTTTCTTTCTCTGCACTATTCCTGATCGTATAGACATCTGTTATATCCCCCGTTAGTCGTCTCTTTTCTAAGCTGAATGGTCTCATTCTTTTTAATCTCTCCTCATACGGAAACTGTTCCATGCCCCTAATCATTTTGGTTGCCCTTCTCTGTATCTTTTCCAATTCTAATATAGCTTTTTTGAGATGGGGTGACCAGAACTGCACGCAGTATTCAAGGTGTGGGCAAAACATGGATGTATATACATATATAACACATGGCATTATGGTATTTTCTGTCTTATTATCTATCCCTTTCCTAATGGTTCCTAACAAGATGTTAGATTTTTTGAACACTGAGCGGATGTTTTCAGAGAATTATCCACGATGACTCTAAGATCTCTTTCTTGAGTGGCAACAGATTTAGATTTAGATCCCCACATTTTGCATGTAAAGCTGAGATTTTGTTTGTCAATGTGCATTACTTTGCATTTATCAACACTGAATTTCTCATCCCATTTTGTCACCAGTTGGTCTCCCCCAATTTGATGAGTTCCCTTTGTAACTCTTCGGCGTCTGCTTTAGACATAACTATCTTGAGTAATTTTGTATAATCTGCAAACTTTATCCTCTATCTCACTGTTCACCCCTTTTTCCAGATCACTAATGAATATGTTGAACTGCACTGGTCCCAGTACAGATCCTTGAGGCTCCCTGCTGTTGATCTCTCTCCACTATGAAAATGGATTGGTTATTCCTACCCTTTGTTTTCTATCTTTTAACCAGTTACCGATCCATGAGAGGACCTTCCCACTTCTCCCATGACAGCTTCCTTTGCTTAAGAGCCTTTGGTGTTGACCCTTGTCATAGGCTTTTGGCAGGTCCAAGTCCACTCTATGCACTGGATCCCCCATCTCCACGTGCTTTTTGACACTCTCAAAGAGCTCTAACAGGTTGGCAGAGGGGAAATTAATGTCCTTACACAAGGGACTTGACTGGTTTCCTGCAGGATTGGTAACATGTGGGGGCAGGGGAAGTGGGGTAAGCCCCCTCCCTGCCGCACTCCATTTCTGCCTAGTCAAACCTTGGGAGTAATGAAGAATCTGGCCCCCATTGCCAGGTTTTCAGCCATTTATTTACCTGTGGTTTTACTGCAAGATTCGAGGGTGGGTGTCAGCAAGGCACTCTCATTCCCACCAGCAGGCTTGGCCCTTCATCCCAGCCACTCCCTACCCAGCTGGAGAAATCTGGAGGTGGCTACTTCAAACGATGGGCAGAAAGGATCACTCAAGGGCAATGCAAGGGTCTGCCTCCCACTGGGCCCAGCGCTGGAGCCGCTCTCAGTATGGAATTTCCACTGACCTCCGTAGGATTCCTGTGTTTGGGGTGACTGGTCAACGCAGCACCCCATGGGGGTGAGTCTGCGCCCAGGTCTCCAGAGGATCAATCTCTCTGTCTGTCAGGTGTCAACCCTTGAGTTTATGGATTGTGTGGCTGCAAGGGAAAAATCCAACCCACCCTAGGCTGGAGGAAGGAGGCTTACGGCTGCAGCTGGTTGGGAGAAAACTGCGCTTATGCTTCACTGTCCTGGAGAATTCAGTTGCCATCTGTAGGGTTCCCCACTGAACAGCGCTGCAGGAGACACCCGCTTCCAACTGTGCAGCTGGGAGTTTAAGACTTCACAATTGCACATGGGCCAGTGCCTGGAGAGACACGAAATAAAGAGGGAGAGAAAACCTTTATCTGTATTCAAATGGCAGCAATTAAGAGGCCGTTAATGCACCGAAAGTGGTGAGGAGAGCATGTGTAAACTAGGGGACCATTTATTCCTCCTGTTTCAAGGATGAATGGAGTCAGCCCAGAGCTGCAGCAGAGTGGGGCTCTCCCATATCACACCAGTTTGGGACTGGCCTCCTGGATGAGGGCCAGTGGTCAGGTGGGAGGCAAACAATGTTCCTACGACACTGTTGTCCTTATCCATCTATCTATCTATCTATCTATCTCCATACACACCCAGCATCTATCTATCTATCTATCTATCCATTCTTAGTGGCTGTAGGTGGTGGGCAGCTGAAGCAGGATGGTGGGAAGGGGTTTTTCCCTGTGTGTTAGGAGGACTTTTCCATCCTCCACAAACACACACAAACATGAGACTCGACCACAAGCCCCAGAGGTAGCTGCCATTTTGCATCTTGCCTGAGGCCACCAGACCCTGCGGCAGTTCTCTTTATTCCTTACAAGCTAACGCCGGGTGAAGGAACAAGAGCCAGCCCCCGGGGTGCCTACGCCCACACCTCCTGTTTCTTGTCATTCCTGTTGTAGCAGGGCAGCGTGTCGCTTTAATCTGGTCTCTTGTGGCTCATGGAAAATGAAATGGACGACTCAGATGGTTTTGCTCCTTTCTGCTCGGGGGAAGCTGCGCTGAAGCAGAGCTGCTACCTTGGAGGTGAAAGGGATGGGAAGGAAATGGGACCCAGTGTGCAGAGTCAGGATTTTCCCACAATGCAATTCTCTCGGAAGGCGTGGATCTCACTTACACCACTTGACACCAGTACAACTCCACTGATCTCAGGGAGCTTCTCCTTACACCAGTGTGAGATCAGAGTGAGACCCAGAGTCTAGGGCAAAGGGCTTAGTAGCTTCCTCTCACGTGGTAGCGATCTGCTATAGCCTGGCACAACCCATGGGGTAAGCAACGCAATGGTATATGGGTCACACCTGCATCTCCTTCAAGGAAGTCCAGCATTGCTCTGAGCAGGGAGTGGACCCTGCCTGCTCCCCTCCAAGTATGATTCACTTTGTAGGAGGACAAGCCTGGGAGGTGGAGGCCATGGCCACATTGTTCAAACATCTGCAGGCCCAAGGGCACGGACTTGGAGAGGGAGTTCTCCAGTGGCCAGAGGTGGGGCACTAGGTGGGGAGGGCTCTGAGTTACTCAGAGAATTTTTCCCAGGTGTCTGGTTGGTGGGTCTCGCCCACATGCTTGAGGTCAGGGTTGCTTTCCTCTGCAGCCTGGGGAACGAGTCACTTTCAGGTTTGAACTAGAGTAACTGATCGAGTCTCTGTACCTTGAAGTCTTTAAATCAAGATTTGAGGACCTCAGTAACTCGCCCAGAGGTGTTGGGCCTACTACAGGAGTGGGTGGGCAAGGTTTTGCAGCCTGCGATGTGTAGGTCAGACTAGATTATTGTGATGGTCCCTTGGAGTCTATGAGATGTGTGTTCCGTGGCCTTCTATGGTATCTAGCTAGCTAGGTACTTAGGCTGGGGCTTTCAAACACACCTAAGGGAGGAAGGTGCCCAGCTCCCGGTAAATGTCTATGCTCATCACCTTCGTGGCATGGGAATGTCTAGACTGAATCAGATCCAACGTCCATCTAATCCAGCAACCTGACAGGAGCCTGTCCCAGAAGAAGGTGTAGTGCCCCACAGGAGAAGATGGGGGATAATCTACCGCCTATGAAAGTTTCATCCTCATCTCTAACAGACATCGGCTGAAGCCCTGGAGCACAAGATTTAATATCTCTCCCTTACGTTTGTTCTCATTAACCATTATGACTCTGGATATTCTTGTGATCCATAGAAATGTCAGTCCCTCTTGGCTCTTGCTAAGCTCTTGGCCTCAAAAACTTCTTGTGGCAATGAGTGTCACAGTCTAATTATAGGTTGTCTGAAAAAGTCTTTTGTCTGGACAGCTCTGTCCGCCTCACCTGGAGGCTCGTGGTGACTCTGTGGGTAACTCTATCCCCAGCGCCCTGCACACATGTCGTTTAGCTCCCCGCCTCCATTGCTCCACATCATCTTCCTGCCCTGACGCTTCAGATGCTTCCCCACTGCAGAGGCTGCTCCTCTCCTTCCTTGAAGAGGAGACAACCCCAGAAGGAAGCGGACAAATCCTCACTGGGAACCGTTTCTCCAGCTCAGCAGTACTTGGCCACCCTCTACAGGAGCTGGCGCCATCTAGCCACAGTCTGGTTGGAGCCTTTTGATGTCATGAGCGAGTATATATAACTTTTCTGTTAATCTCTTTCTCTCCCTCTCTATCTGCTAATTAAATATTTATGTTAGTTAAATATTCATAGAACATTTTGGCTCAGAGTTTTTATCTGTCTACAAGTGTACGTGAAGCCTTTGGTTGGTTATTTTTCTGGCTATCTGAGGTCCCTGCACCCGCCAGAGGTGTTGACTTTATCTTCTTTTTATTTGTATCTGTTCAATTGTCGGTTTTAAAACCAAATCCACCTTCATACGTTTATATTTTTAATCTCCACTCTCTTCCACTCCACACAACGCTCAACGTTTCATATCTGATCCACTGCAGCAGTCGAATACTGCTGAAGGTTGCAGATTCCGAGGAGAGATGCGCTCCATCTCTTTGATGTTGATTGTCGTCCAGGAATATTGAATATCAGAGAAGTCTGCCATTGGCAATCCAGGCAGCGCTTCACGGTCTCGGTGCTGGTGCTGGCTGCGGACAGACTCAGAGAGGCCCAGGATATTTGTGCTATAATAGCACTCAGAGAAGGGGCACGAAGGCACTGCCTGGTCATGTGGCTGGGGCAGGACGCAGCATGCAGGGTGCAGAGAGGGAACTGATTAGTTATGTGGGAGCTAAGTCATGTAGGAACTTGAAGGTGAGGAGAAAGTGTTTAAGCTAGCTGCAGAAGATAAGGGGCAGCTGGTGATGGGGTGGGAAGATAGGGGCTGGGCCAGGGCAGAGCAGCGGACAAAGTGGGTGATTGGAGCTGATGGAAGCACCTTCTCATACCAGCAAGTTCAGGTACCTACATGCAAGGCTGTTGTCCTGGGTGAAGTGCCTTCAGCTCATAGAATCAGTGAGGTTCGGGCTCAAGTGACTGAGGTCGCAGCACTAAATTCTCCTTGGAGAAGATGTCGCTGTGGACGCATCCAACCGCCCTTCCTGAAGTGGTGACAGGGTTCTCCCTTGGTGAGTCAGTCACTCCTCCAGCATTTCTCACAGCCCTGAACACACCGTGCTTGAGGTCCTTCTCCCCCTTGATCACGGAAGGACCTGGAGCTTTCACCTCTAGGGGGCTACAACCCTTGTGAATTCCCGGCTTTTGGTTCCATGGGATGGCCACTCAATGGGTCTGCTCCCTCTAAGAAAACCAAGCCTCAGGCCTGTCACTTGACAGTCACACCAAGGTTTATTCCACGCGAGGTATGTCTGTAGCACTCCCCCACTCTGTTTCCATCCGAGAGATTCCTAAAGCAAACACCTGCGGCAAGACTGCAGACTCAGAATAGCCCCATAGACTTCAAAGGGCATTTCTCCAGCCATGCAATGGTGCAACTGAGCCAGACAAGTCTGTTTTCTCCTCTCAGCACGTACTCCAAGCACCATCACTTAGAACTGACCTCTGGCAGGAGCCAGGGTTTGATGTCAGTGTTACAGAACCTCGGCCTGGAGCATGGGAACCCAAAATCTCCTGGCCCGTGCTCCTTTTATTTCATTTATGAAGAGGTCTCGCTTATTTTTTCGTCTTGCTATTTCTCTTCAGAGGTATCTTGTTGCTTTGTGGGCATGTGTGGCTAGATAGATAGATAGGCTGTATGTAGAATAAAACTGAGATGATAAAAAACTGACATGATATTCTTCATTTTATTCTTCCTCTGTAAAAGAAATAAATTGGGAGAATATTGCTCAAGGTCCTTCCACCCAATGCACTCAGGTACCATGGTGATGAATCTGATACAAATGCCTTGACAGATAGGAAGTGCCTGTTGCCGCCTTCTGGTTATCTCCTCGAGACACCCCTGGAGCTTTCCAGGCTTGTTACCGCTGGAGAAGAGGAGATTACTTACCCGTCCTTGCTGCTCTGGGTTCTGATGCCTCCCTTCTCACCTCACCCCCTTGTGCAGATTAGGAGGGTTGTGTCATCGTTACACCCATCCTTTCAGGTGGGAGGACCTCACCCCTTTTGCTGTGACGGGAACTGGCAAGCGAGGGAGTGCCTGCCCTGTCTGCCATTGCAGGGGACACCCCCTCCCTGAATCATGGCTTTGCAAGGCTGAGCTTGAATTCTCAGGTTTAGGGTGGCCAAGTGTCAGGTTTTCAATTGGAAAGTCTGATCAAAAACGGGAGCCTGACCATGTCCGGTCAGATCTACTGACCAGACACCCAAGTCTGGTTTCTGCGGGCGGGGAAGGTGCTGGATCATCATCAGCACCAGGCCCTACTCAGCTGGAGCCGCCTCCTACCCGTATCAGGTGGCTGCAGCTCCCAGCCACGGCGAGTCCCTGCCAACCCAGGCAGAGGAGTGTGTGGGGGGAGAGAGGAAAAGCAGTGAGAGCTGGGGGTGGGGGGAAAGAAGAGTGAATGGGTGGTGGGCTTTGGGGAAGGGGGGCAGAGGCGAGACCTTGGGGGGAAGAGCTGGGCAGGGGAGGTTCTGGCACCCACGCTGGAGTGTCCAGTTTTTAAATATTACAAAGTTGACAACCCTACAGAGCTGGTTTGCACACTAGGGCCAGCGCCGGAGTGGGGATCTGTCTCCAACCTGCAGCAGGCACCTGGACGTGATTTAATCTCAGCAGGGAGCCTGCCTGCCTCAGAGGCCGATGATCCAATGGGGGAGGCGTTCGGTTGGGAATTAGTAAACCCAGGTTCAATTCCATGCTTCGCTGCTAATGTTGCCCTGAAGCCCGGCTCTTGGAAGTGGAGTCAGTGCTGTTGATGTTTCCCTGCTCCGCTTGTTTAGGATTCACTCCCCAAATGCACTGTTTTCTGCAAGCACCAGCTGGGGGCAGAGCCCCCCGCCCTCCAGGGAACCAGCTTCTGGGAGAGGTCTCACTCTGCTCCCTGGTGAACAGGATGGGTCCTGAGTACCGGGATAAAATGGGATACAGGGTTAAGGCAGGGGGCTCGGAAGCCCCCACCGGCATCTCCAACTTTGGGATGCTGCCCCCTCAGGGTGACCCCCCATGGTCTTGCTGCCCCTTTGAGGTGACCCCCTACAAGCTCACTGCTCCTTTGGGACTGGCCACAGCTGCTGCCACTGAGCAGCTGATGTGCTGGTACAGACACCAAACAAGCCCATGCAGCGAGGCTCCTGGGCTGCCATGCTAAGAGCTGGGGCATGGGACGGCTCTGGGGCAAGGTCCCTGCAACTGGACAGCCTCTTGAGGGGAGCCCCAGGAGGAAATGGCTCACTGGCGCCTGGGATTGGGCTTAGCCCAGGCCTCTCCTCGGGGCTTCCCTGGGAAGCCTGTACCCCATGGACCCCTCTCCTCACCCTTTTTCCTTAGGGGTAGGGAGAGCACGCTGGGAAAGGCAGACCCAGGGGAGCTGCAGTCTGCATGGTGCCCTCCAGCCCTAGCTACCAGCTGCCCAGGACAGGGACTAGCCCCTCTTTCAGCAGCTGGTGTAGCTGCTCTGGCACAAACTCCAAGTCTGGCCCAGCAGTTAGGACAGGGGTGGCCTGGGGCCGGTTACAGCTGGTCCGTCTGCACTGCCAGTGGAGGTGCAAATCCCCGCTCAAGGAGGAGACACACCCGTGGGAGTTCACACACTAAAAGTAGAGTATGGCAGGAGGGGGTGGCTGCCCGAGCACGAGCCCATCTGAGACACTGAGTGTGCAGCTGCTCCAAGATCGGCCCCACCCTGAGGCAGGTTCATCAAAGCTGCTATACGGTTCTGCTGGCAGACCTGCCATCTACAGACTCCGCACGGCTCTGGGCTCCGGCTTGGCTGCCAAGGGGCAACAGCCTCAGGGGCCTGGTTCCCCTCTCACGCCCATTCTAGGGTCATTGCTCTGGTGATGTCAAGGGAGTGCAAGGACCAGGCTTCCCCCATGTGAGCGAGAGGGGAGCTGCCAGCCACTGGAGACCAGATCACCCAGCCTCTCCCTTGCGGGGAAGCAGAGCAGGGCACTCCCATGGTTGGCACAGCAGGGCAGAATGGGTGGCGGCCTGGGAGGACAAAGCCTTAGGAGCAGGAAGTGGGTGACGGCAGGGCTGTGATGGGCAGAGCACTTCAAGGTCAGTGTATGTTCCCCAGCTCCCCCGTGCCCGAACCATTACAGCCCCCGCTGCACAGCCTGGCTCTAGAGCTTGGGCTGTAGAGACTCATGCTCTGCGGGTGCCAGGGCCAATGCCCAGGGCTGACTGAGTTGGCTGCTGGCGCAGCAGGGCAGTGGGTGCAATTGGCTGGCTGGCACGCACAGCATAGAGGGGGCTTTGTAGCCAGCGAAAGCCGTCCAGCCTCAGCATGGCCATTTGCACCTGGCACAGGTGCCAACTTTTCCTTTTCCCCGGGGTGCTCATCCCCCACTTCTCCCCAAGGCCCTGCTCTCACTCCTCCCCCCTCCCCAAGGCCTTGCCATGCCCCGCCTCTTCCTGCCCCCACTCTTCCCCCTCTGACGCTCCCATCCACCCACTGCTCTCTGCCCGCCCCCAAACCCCTCCCCAAGCCACCAAACAGTTGGCAGGAAACAGCTGTGGCTGGTGGGTGCTGAGCACCCAGTTTTTTTTCCGTGGGTGCTCTGAGGCTAGAGGGAATTGGTGCCCATGGGGGCATCAGCCCTTTCCCCTGTAGTGCCCATGGGGTGCGGCTCACCAGCTCGTGCCTGGTCATGTCCCCTCATGCTGCGGGTGTGCCGAGCTCAGAGCTCTGCATCCAGGTCAGGGATGCTGCAGGCGCCCATGGGACTTCACCAGGGTGAAGTGTGTATGTGAGGGGCTGTCCTGTGGGGCGGGGGGGACTCGTTGCCTAGTCTGGGATCCTGCAAAGCCTGCAGCCAGCCTAGAATATGCTGCAGTGAGTGTCAGAACGGGGGCCCGGACCTACACCTCACCATTAGCCCCACTGCTGGCCCTGCTGAGCCTCCCAGTGTAGAGGCAGCCAGTTGGCAGATTGGAGCATCCTGGTGCTAGGGGGCTGTACAGCCATTCACCTCTCGGTTGGCTGTTCCCCCTTGGCATCTCTCTGGCCACCCGCTCTCCAGGGCTCTGCTCACACCTGAACGACAGCAGTGATGTGCCAATGCAGTGCTTGGTGGGTGTGACTGGCGCTCTAAGGGAGGGGTCTGTGATGGTTCTCGGGGTGCCAAGGACTGTGAGTCACCTTGTTGCCTCCGGCCTCCAACTTGAGGGAGTCATGCTTGTGCTTAACGGGTGTCAGTTCCCCACCACCAGCTTGGCAGCCACCTTTGCTGTGGCTGGCAGGTTAACAATAGATGCATCCCAGCCCCTGGGCCCCTTTGAAGAGTCTCCCAGTAGTGTCCTGCCCCTTATCCACTGAACACTCCCAGAATCCCAAGGGAACAGTGTACCCACCAGCTTGTCTGAGTCGACTCAGGATCTGCTCCAGGCCTAACACTGCAGCACTGAGATAGATTTATAGTGAAACCAGCAAGAAGTTGATTATCAAAGGGTCCAGATTCAACAGCCAGTGAGAAGCATCATGGAGACCAAAGGGCTGCATATAAAACAAAATCAGAACATGTTTTCTAAGGACTAAACTTAACTTAACTTCCTAGATACAGAAGTTTTATCTCCCCACACATGCCCTTTGCAGCATTGCAGCCATGTTTGCTTGGGGTCCCATTTCCATGGCTGTAACTGCCCTGCCCGCTTACTGCCTAGGGCTGGATGCCAGGGTATCGTCCTTGCCTTCTCCTTAGGGTCTCCAATGTTCATTGTTTGTACCTCAGTCAGGCCAAACCCCCATAGCTCATTCTCCGGCATGCTCCCTCTCTCTTGGTTTCACACCTCTGGCCTTTGCGCCTTTTTATATATGCTGGGTTACATGCTTAATGCATGTGCCGAACAAGAAGGCCAGGGGAATAAACATCCTTTGCCCCTGTTCATCAGCTCTGCCCAGGTACAGATTTTAGGGCTATATTTTCACTGTAACCCTTTACACGGTATCTGAACATACATTTCACAGCTCTACGGATAACCAGCGCAGTCCTAATGTTCTTGGTGAACCTGAGTGTACATATGGGCATATTCTTGTAACCCACTTGCCAGCTGGCACTGAGAGGTTCTTAGGATCACAGAGTCCCGAGCCACGGTCCTCCATATAGCCTAAGCCAGGTCTCCCAGCCACGTCCCCCTGCCCTGGGCTCCCCACCCATCCTTATCTCTGCTCACGCAGTGTGTAGCGCCCCCTGCAGGATGGTTGCCTGGTGTCATGTGGGTGCTAGCGCAGCCCCAGGCCAGAGCGAATTCCCTGCCCATTGCTGCAGAACAAGTTGCTGTTTGTTTGTAGAGAAACATATGGATTCAGCTAGGAAAAACAGTTAAAACAAGTGAAATATTTATCACGGCTGCAGCAGCGGTGGGCCCCCAACCTGCCTCCTGCTCACCCCAGCAGAACTCCAACAACCTCAGTGGAGCTCACTCCTGATTTACACCAACAGGAGGGGAGGAGAACCAGGCCCAATGGCATAAATAATTGAATCCTGCTAGATAGAGTAACAGGAACAGGATTTCGGCTGCGAGGAATCTGGACGTCATCAGATCCAATCAGGCCTTTGACCCCCGGCCTCCTGCCTCTGATGGGGGGCCTCAAAGGATAGAGAAACCGTTCCGTGATGCACCCAGCCAATTAAGGCGGGGGAAGGGAGAGTCAGCTCCATCCAGACCGCAACGCACACAGGCTTTGCTTAGCTGCTAGCTCAGGGCAAATTCGAGCGCTTTCTGTGCTCTCTGGGTCTGGCAAACCCCTCAAGACATGTGGGGGACCCCTGCCCCAAGAAAACTCCCAAACATACAGAAATTGCACTTTTAGACACCTCAGCATTTTGCCTTGTTCCATGTTGCACCCACCTACGGTAGCCCGCTTTCTTCTGGTTTCCACCCAACACCTGAAATCATCTCAAATTCCCTTGAAACCCAGCCTTGGCTTGCTCAGAACCCAGCCCCAGCTCTCTGGGAAATCCACTCCAGGTTACTGTGAAATTTAGGGAGGCACATCCGTACTCCAGCTCTCCATCTGGCTTTGAAGGCCAGACACTGGGGCTGGCTCCGAGACCCTGTCTGCACCTTCCTGAACGTGGATTTGCCCAGCCTGAGTTTGCTGCCTCCAGTGACACAGAAAGCCAGTGGATTCCCCCTGGGGATAGGTTTGGATGTGGGAATTTAGCTCAGTATCCTTACCCAGCCTGCATGTTACCAACAGGCTGAGAATCCATGAGGTGACCAAGGCCTTCTCCTTCCCCACTGTCAGTGAGGGGCCCAGCTACGTGCCAGCATGCTCAGGTCAATACATAACAGAGCTTATCAAGTGGGATTTACTCACAGAACGTACCGCACTGCCACCAGGTTGAGACTTTCTGAGCTGCCTAAGAGATACGAGCCCTGACCCTCAAAGGTGTTGAGCTGCCAAAATCCCATGGGAGTTGAGCACCTAAATACCTTTGAGGAGCTGGGTGTTGGATGTTCAGTCCCCATTAATGAGGGCTGGGGGACCAGACCTCTTAGGGCACTTTGAAAATCTCCACATATCTGCTTAGCATTCGCCATGTCTCTCCTGGGGATCCGTATGGCACAGAGCGAGGCCACCAATGGCTTTTATTCCTGCAAAATATTCCATGGAAGAGGTTTTCATTTTCAACCAATTTTTCCTTCTAACATTTTCAGGCTTTTGTTGAACACACACACAAATTGGGGGCGGGGGTGAGGGTTTCCACGAAAACCAGAACTTTTTTGCCAGAAGGGGATTATTCCCATGAAAACAGCCATTTTTAATCGAAAAATGTGAGCCAGCTCATTATGTATCCCTACTTAGAACAGCCCCGACCCAGGCAGGCCCAGCTCTCTCTTTCCTGAAGATCGTTATCTGCACTATTTCCCCATCGGAGATTTGTAATATGAGAAAATGCATCAAGAACTTAAAGCCATTAACTGCGGCACACTCCAGCTGTGTGTGGGGACCCTGAAAATATCCAGCGTAGGATTCTGGGCATTAATCAGATTCCACCCTATCCATCTGTCTATCCATCCCTTTCCTGACTTCACTCCATTTCCATTGGGGTGCATGCTGAAAGAAGGCACTGGGGAGGCAGTTGTCTCTAGACACAGCCTGTTCACGGCTGCTCCTTCCGTCTGGTGGCAAAGCAGGTTTCAAACCCACCAACATAATAACACACCCAGACATCTTTTTTTCCTGGGAACATTCCCAGATTGCAGCTGCCTCTGGGCTGTGCAAGGTTCTGGCCCAGCATGGATCTGGGAGCAGAGTTCTCATTTTTAATTGGAGTCATGATGTTGATGGAGTCGGAATCTTGATATTTCCCTGGAAGATGCAGGTTACGTTGACACGTTAATTGGATAATTAGTCTGTTTTTGCCCTCCTGTACGTGGGGACAGCATGTGTGAAAATCCTCAGCAAGGAATAACAAGGAACAAATGCATTGGCTTTCAGGCTGAGAGTGCCCAGAGTCTGACATTCCTCAGTAGTGTTAGCGCTGCAGTGGCTACGCCCTGCCAGTTGTCAGGACTCACAGCAGATCTACTAGGCTGCATGCTGGATACATTTTGCAGGCATGGTCCTTCGTGCGTTGCTCATGACACAGGTGACATTATCTCCAAGGTGCAGGCAGCTCCAATGAGGCAGTGCCCAGATTTCATGCACAATCAAAATTTGCACCAAATCCTTCCACGCAGACTTGTTGCAGGACAAAAGCATCTTTGTTCCATGCCTAGTCCTACAGTCAACTCAACCTGCTGTCAGCTCATGGCCTCTGGTGCCACCCCTGTGCCACCGTCCCTAGCAGCCACTGAAGGACAATGGCCTTTTTGACATGGCCTGTGCATCCACGACAGCCATCCCTAGTCCACTGCAGGGTGGAGACATCCTTAGCTATGCCTCTGCCCAGCCAGCTGGACCAGCCGAGGTGAAGGTCTCCACTGTGCTACAAGTGTCTGTGGTGGGTGAAGTGGGAATAACACGCAGAATGGATTATGCCAATCCTGTATGCAACCCACTCGGTGTGGCGTTCTGTCCCCCTCTGGGGTGGCCGGGCCACCTATTGAAGTTGATGAGCCTGCCTCTAGAGCTGGGTAGGAAGACATTTTTCCATCCCAGGAAAATGTTCAGGATTTCAGAGATTTTCCAGCACCAGGACGAAACCGAGACCGTTCAAAATTGCTTTAAAAAACACGGAGCAGGAGAGAGACTGCAGTCCTTGGGGCACTCATCTGGGCTGGAGGAGCCCCCGGTGCAAGTCCCTAAAGCAGGTAGGACAAAGCCTTGCACCTGCGTCTCGCACATTCCTGGTGAGTGCTCTAGCACGGAGCTATTAGCTATTCTCAGATCTTGCTTGTATTCCTTCTTGCTGACCAGAAATGCCATCTGGGACCTGAGAAACCGTTGAATTGAAACTGACTATTTCCTGTGAACGGTTTCGATTTTGAAGAATTGGCACATTCCGACAAAAAACTTGCCCAACCCACTCTACCTGCTACAGCTTCAGCTAACATAACTGGGTCTTTTAGCTCAGGGAGCAGAGGCTCAAGCTTTTGGATCCAGAGGTTCCCCCAGTCTACCCCCACTTGGGTGCAGCAATATAAGTGGTGTCCCATATGGGCTTTGAGAGGGGTTGGACCTCTGAAGCTCAGGACACCTGGGGAATTGGCTCAGGCTGACTCCTCCAGCCAGGCCCATTAGCAGGTAAAAGCTTGGTTGCTGGGCCAGATCAAAGCACCTACACTCATAAGGGAGGAGGTACAGAAACAGCTATTGTGCTGAGGTGCTTTAAAACGGACTTTGGACATTGTGAAGATGGACCTGGGGAAGCAGGCGTTGAAGGTGTTTCTCCAAATCCGTGAATGAAGCCCTAGCTGGATTTGGGGTGTGGGTGATGGAGGCAGCATGAGAATGAGCGGAGAATGGATGCTCCAGACAGGAGTGTAAGATACTTTGTTTTCACTGGGCCACATCCTTAGCTGGTGTAAATCAGCATTGCTCCATTGGCATCACTACAACGATGGGATAGAGGGGAGGTGGTTCAGTGACTAGGGCATGGGACTAGAGCTCAGGGAAGTGGGAACTTACCCCAGCCTTATCACTGGTCCTGTGACTTTGGGCCAATAATTTCCTGCCTCTGTTTCCCCTCCTGCCCTGCACCCGCCAGTGTGGTGACCACGGAGGAGACCAAATTGAAGGAGTTTCGTCAAAGAGTTCATCACCTAGGACATTTCCCCAGTGCAGCCTCGGACCTCCCCTGGGCAAGAGTGGGACATGCTGCTGGCTTTGAACTGTAGCTCCTTGTGCATCTGCTCACAAGTACCCACTCTCTAGGTGCTGTGAGGACCACACAGGGGTTCCCCAGGTATTATTCAGTTTTACTTTATGTTTCCCTCCTGCCACACACTACCAGTAGTGGAGCTTGGGAGGTCATTCCTGGGAGCAGGTTTCGCTTGCTGTCCAGGAACACATTAAACACACTCAATAGAGATCTTGGGGACGTCACAGGATGAGCGCACGTTCTCCTACTTGTGTGGCTGCACCCTGTGTTTAGGCTGGTTTAATAATGAGTGTTAACTCCCTCTTTTGTTGAATCACCCCAGTGTCTTTATCTACAGTGCTCGTGCAGTGCCCAGATCCTCCAACAGTTAGTGCCCCACAGACCCTCCCCAGGGTCTCCTGTCCCTTGAGGCTTCCTTCTTGACAAGGAGACAGAGATACTGCCCTCCTGTCTCCTCCCAGGTTAGCCTCTCCACTGAGGTTTGCTGAAGGCTTTTCAGCCTTCTCCCACCTCAGCCAAGCTGTCCCTGCTTAGCCCAGCAGGTTTATCTGAGTCAGCCATTAGGGCTTGCAGCTGGGCTCCCTGCTGAGTACCTGCATTTCTACCCCTGGCCTACCAGCCAGAGAGCAGGCTGTAGTCAGCATTCTGGCAGGGCTTTAAAGGGGTTTTACCCCTGCCCTGCCACAGGGACACCAGAACATCTCCAGCCCCAGAGATCCAGAACGACTCCCCCACCCAAACAAGCCCCCTGAGTCTCTCTGTTTTGAGGGGTGAACTCCAGAGCGAGATCCATGGACCATCCATGGGCCGTGAGAGACATGGGCCACCCGTGGTGCACAGAACCGGGGCAGGATCTCTGCATTTCACTCCCAAAGAAGGAAAAACCTTTGCACTGCCACTCCTCGTCTGAGTGCGGTCGGGATCACAGGCAGAGCAGATGGTTGTGAGGGAGGTGGATGGGATCCAGAATCCCTTCCAGATGAGCAGAGCAATGCGGGGCGTGCACGCCCGTATCCAAACCCCATTCCTGGTGGACGCACAGACCCAAGTCCTATTAGTTCCTGTCTCCTGTGCAGCTTGGCCAAGCATCCCCGGCCAGCTCTGGGCAGGGCCAGCCTTTCCGTTCCTGGGACTGCACTGACATCTTGTGCCTGACAAAGGAAGAACAGTGAGTGTGAAACAGGGCACGGCTTACACTGCCGATCCCCAGCAGGGCCAGACAGACACGTGCTAGCATGCTCAGAATAGCAGGATAGCCATGGGCAGCAGCTTGGACCAGTCACCCGAGCTCATGCCCACAGAGTCTATTTTCAGCAGCTAGTGTAGACGTACCGGAGGAGCAGACTGGCTGGGACTGTGCTGTGCTCCTGACACACGGCGAAGGCTTGGAGCAGAGGAATGGTCCCCGCTGACTCCTGAACCAGGGCTGCGCTGCTGTCATGTCCATTTCTCTGGAGCCTAGTGACCGCCCTCCATCCCAGGGTGCCCTGCTTGGTGCTGCTGCTCCATTTCTCCATGTCCTCAGTGACCGTTGCAGCTCCTGCTCTGGCTCTTAATCCAGCTCTGGGGGATCCCAGTGCTCTGCATCCTCCCGCCCCACCATGCCCTGCCCCCTCCTGTTCCGCTGCCATGTGCACCTGCTCTGAGATTCTGCACGGGCTGGTTCCTCCTGTCCTGTTCCCCAATGCCCTGCCACTCCTGTTCCACAGTGGTGAGGCTGCCCAGGGGATTCAGGAGCCTTTCGTTCAGCCACCATTCAGTGCCTGTCCCTAGGGCTTTAGTATGGGTCCATTAGCCAAGGGAGCAAAAGATTCATGGGTCTTGCCATGGGACCCCTTTAATACAGCTCCAAGCTCCCCAAGGTGTGTCAATCACATGCGTGCCCAGCCTTCCAGCATGAATAGGTAGGAGCCAAGGTGTGTGACCCATTGCGAGATGCATCGCAAGAGAGCAGCCACCCTCCCTACAGAAGTGCTCTTGTCCTTCGAATGGCAGCCAGTGAGTTCCAGCCCAAGAATCCATGAGCCAGCAAGACATCCAGGGCAAAGTCCATGCAGCTAGTCACCTAGGGCATGGACTTTTCATGTGCCACCTCTGGGCTGGCAGCAACCCCCTTTCCCCCACCCATGCCATCCAGCACGACTTGAAGGGTGGGCTCCTTATGCCGGCAGCAGCCACGGAGCAGTGCACCCTGGTACAAGCACAAGAGCTTAGGTGGAGGAAGACCAACAGTGGCAAAATATTGTCCTGAAGATGGCTACACACCACAGTGACTGTCAGGTGCAGGATGCAGGACGGGGGCGGGGATAGGGGGCTTTCTCAGCTGGGGAACGTCCTACCAGAGGCTAGAATGAGCCAAACCCAGACCATGCTCGGATTCCAACCTAGCCCCACCTCCCTGCTAAAGCCTTCCTCAGCAGTGGTGTTTCCTGCAGCCGGACACAAGGCCCGAGGAGCAAAGATTAAACTCCCTGAGAGAAGGAGAAGAAGAGGGAAGGATGAAGCCGAATGGTATCAACAGGATCCACTTTGGGAAGTGGAGCTCAGGGGACAATTGCCCTTTTGAGACAGCCAGCATTAGCCAGTGTCTAAAGATTAGCGACCAAGGTGAACCCGAATGTGGGGGCAGGTCATCCCACATCTGCTACTGAGGGGGGATTACACGGTCCTCTGGTGCTGGTCATTGTTGGAGACAGGACACTGGTCTAGAGGGCCTCAGGTCTGATCCAAGCTAGATCTATAGACCCCAAGGCTAGAAGGGACCATTCTGACCACCTAGTCTGACCTCCTGTAGCGCACGGGCCAGGAACTGCCCCCTGACTAATTCCTAGAGCAGAGCTTTTGGGAAAACATCTAGTCCTGACTTTAAAATGGTGAGGGATAGAAAATCCTTCATGACCTGGGTAAGTTGTGCCAGCGGCTAATTATTCTCACTGTCTATAACTTATGCCTCATTTCCAGTCTGAATTTGTCTAGCTCCAACTTCCAGCCGTTGGGTCGTGTTAGACCCATCTCTGCTAGACTGGAGAGCCCATTATTCAGCATTCATTGCCCTTGTGAGTACTCACAGATTGTGATCCGTCGCCCCCTAACCTGCTCTTTGTTAAGCTAAATAGCTTGAGCTCCTTGAGTCTGTCACTGGCAGGCAGCTTCTCCACTCCTTTAATTATCCTTGTGGCTCTTCTCTGAACCCTTTTCAGTTGATTAATGTCCGTGTGGGTGCCAGAACTGGACACAGCGCCAAATACAGAGATGAAATAACCTCTCGGCTCCTACTTGAGCATCCCCTGTTCACGCATCTCAGGGTGGCATTAGCCCTTTTGGCCACAGCGTCGCCCTGGGAGCTCATGTTCCGCTGATTATCCACCACGGACCCCAAGTCCTTTTCAGAGTCGCTGCTTCCCTGGAGAAAGCCCCCCACCCTGGAAGTCCAGCCGACATTCTTTCTTCTTACGTTTGCAGGTTTACATTTAGCCCTATTAAAACACTCAGCGTTTGCTTGCGCCCAGTTTAGCAAGAGGTTCAGATCTCTCTGAATCAGAGACCCAGCAATTCCTATGTCCCTGTTATATGGCAGGATGGATGGATGGCAGCCGTGTCCCCCCACTCCCCTCCAGACTGGGGTGCCGTGTGTGACGCTCATGATCAAATGCGATTCTACTCTGCAGTGCAGAACCCACTCCCACCAGCTCACCAAAGCCTCCCTGCTATTGAACTCCCCTCACTATTTTGCTCTGTGATTAGTGCTGCCTATCAGGATACTTGCCCGTGAGTTCCCCAGCCCCTGCCCAATTTATTCAGAGATGTCTGTCACAATGGAAGAGATAAATCTTCACCCAATCCTCAGACTGAACGTCCTTTGAGGCTTGAAATAGTTTGGTCAAGTTCATTTTTGTAGCATTTTTGTGTGCAACAGCTCCCACCATGGGGCATTGGTACAGGACCCTCCCCCGCATAAGGCACACGCCTTTACCACTTTGACTGAAGAAGCAATTTCATTGCAACCAGCTGGCTACACTAGTTGTAGGCTGTTATCCTCCATGCAGGATGCCACTGGAGAGGGATGTGACACACCCTATATGTTCATTTCCTGTTTTCTCTAGAGAATGACTTTGAAAATGGACGGCTCCCACTGGATTCCTGTCACAGCCAAAACCTGGGTCCAGAGGAAATCGCATGGGAATATCTGATGCCACCAGATTTCTAACCCCAGCTAACCTGGTCATCACTAGCCATGCATGAGGCAGAGGGTTAGAGGGGAAGCAGATTTGACTTGCTCCCAGAAACATAACAGGCAGTGAGAAAACAAGAAATACTGAGAGAGGAGCTGACAGCTTCATGAAGCTGTTGTTGGCGGGGGGTGGGGGGGCGGGGAGAAAAACTCCAAGTAACTAGGCAATATGGCGTGGGGTCAGAAGTTTACATTCTTAGGCCTGCTAGCTAGCATAAGTACATGTGATCATTTATTATTTTCTTGTGTTCTTTTGTTTATGGTACAAGATGTAATCGATCAAAGGGGGGTCAGTAGTCTGGGTAAAGGATACAGTTAATTAAAGGATCCGGTAGTTAATGAATTGTAAATGATGAATTGTAGCACCTGTGGAAATCTCTGTAAACAAGTAGGGTATAAAAGACATGGCAAAGGCTAGTGATGGGTGCATGATTTGAGATTTGTATCTCCTGCACCTTATTTGATATCAAATAAAGAGATTCACTTCTCCACTCCGGTGTAGTCATTGGGATACACACACCGGGCAAACGAACCCTAACTGTTGCCCCCTGCAACACTGTGGTTGAATTTCTGTAGGCAGGGCCCTTCTCACACCCTGCCCACCTGCATTTCTCCATCACCAGGAGACTTTTCAAACCTACATGTGTCTGATCATCAACATGCAGCTGAGCTAGTAAAAAAAAAAATACCTGAGGTTACAGATGCATGTACAGGGTGTCCTGGAGCTATACCACCTCTGGCTCAGCAATGCAGTTGTTAACTGTGCTGATGCGCAGACATTCATCACGCGGCTCTAGAGTTCACTTTGCACGGATATCAGGGCTGGTGCGACCACTAGGCAGTGGTCTAGGGTGGCAAGTGGTTGGGGGTGCCCAGGGCCGTCCTCAGGCATAGGCAGCTGAGTAGGGCACCTGAAAATTTGGGGCACCACTGGGTCTTAGTGTCCATGCCTTGGTTTTCCTATCCCTCTTCTGACCCTTCCCGCAGGCTCTGAGTCTTCCTGGGAAGGGGATCTAGTAGTTAAAAGAGAAAAAGTCTCCAGCCTGCCAGAGCTATTAGCACAACCCTGAAACTGTTCAAGGGCCATTCAAGGCGTAAAGAAGACATTTAACAGACATTTGCCAACCCCTAGGTATCTCCTGCCTGTTTCTGAATATACTGACAAACAGCTGTGCATGACTGTAATATTTACTCAGAACATGTCAGTCTGCAGGACCTTAGTTTAAAATTTGCTTTAAAAATATAACATTAGTGAGTTGGTGAAGATTATAAAATCAAAGCTCTAAAAAATCCTTGTATAGATTTTTAGATGCACAATCATCTTTAGCCTTAAATGCTGGGATCTTCAGACATACGGTTTTTTTAAATAAATGCTTCAAAAGACCATCCTTATCTAAAATACACATTTTAACTGCTATAGTAAAAAAAACTCACTTCCAAAGTCTTCCTGTCCTTTCTGTCTATCCATTTCTTCCCTCCCCCTCCCCTCGAAGGAAGCAACAGCCCTTTACTTCCAGATAGCTGGACAAAGAGTTTCCCTTTCTTTACTTCTGACTACCTGATGAACTAGTTTTAAGCGAAATCAGTGTCTTCGTAAGATATAAAATCCTTTCTTATGCCTAAAATGTTTTTTAAAGTTGGTGAAATTTCATAAACGTGTATTGTTATGGAGATCGCACACAGTAAATGTGTTCCCTTTTTCTAGAAGCAATGAACTTTATTATGAACACACTAAACCTCTGTGACTGATTAATTTAAAATAATGTCTGTTTCGATGAGTTAAATAGGTAGTAATCTGGAATGAGTACGTTTAAGAGTACATTTAAAGTATAAAATCAGCTTAGAAATACTGATTAAGAAAATGTAAAACAGAGAAGATCTGCATCATGTATTCCATAATATTGAATGTTCTGCTCAGTAACTGACTCTCCCTTACTACAAAGTTTTTGCAAATAAATGTCTGACAAACTTCCGGGCATATCAAAAAAACCTGTGACTGACATTTTTTATTCCCAAGTTTAGTGCTTTTAATTAGGTACCTTCTGCATGTCCATTCTGCGTGAGGGAGAGGGTACAGGGGTCTCTGCGGGGAACTGTGACTCTCCGCCATGGTGGGCGGGCTGGGTGTCTTGTTATTCTTTCTGCCTTGTCGCTCTGCCCCCACCCCTGCCCCACCAGGCTGCAAGCTCAGGCTGCCGTGGGACATAGAGCCCCATAAATCGTAAGGACTGCCCTGCAGGCACCAAAAAGCGGTGCCCTGGCTCAGCAGGGAGGATCCACCTTCCGGAGGCACTGGAAAGCCTGAGTGTCCTGCTTGCGGCGGCAGCGAGCCCAGCCATGGAGGAGCCGGCGCAGTGCAGGGGGACAGCAGCCCTGCAAAGATGGAGGCACCGCTAGCGTGGAGCAGCTGTGCCTCCCACCCCTCCTGCCCAGGCTGCGGCAGGGCCCAAGCCCGGCAAAGCCAGTGAGTGGACTCAGGGCAGGGGCCACCTGGGTGAGGGGAAGAGGGCTCATGGAGGGGCTGTGCACCCTCCAGGGGAGTTCAGGGAGGGGGAGGGGGCAGCCTGGTCTGGGGAGCAGCCCACTGGGATTTGCCCCTCAATTAACCAATGTTACAGGAGGGGGGGGCAAGGTGGAAGTTTCAACTAGGGTGCAAAATATCCTTGCACCGGCCCTGACGGAGATGCACAGAAGCAGTCCGCAGCCCGGTGAGAACTGCTGTTTTGGATTGTCTGTTTGGAGCCAGCACTGAACATGGTGACATTTGCAAGGTTTCCTTTGCAACTAGAAGCACTAGGAACAGTTTAAAAATGAAAGCTCAGTGACTTGTTTGCCACTATGCTCGGTGCTGCCTGGTCAGCAGGGCCGGTGCAAGGATGTTTCGTGCCCTAGGTGAAACTTCCATCTTGCGCCCTCCCCTGTCCCCGAGCCCCCGCCCTGAGGTGCCCCAACGACACCGCTTCCCCCTACCCGCCAACGAGGCGCTCCCCCATGAACCGCTCCTCACCCCCACCTCCGCTGCAGCACCCCCCACCCCTGCTCACCCCTGCTCTGCCTCCACCACGAGCACGCCGTCGCTGCTTCACTTCTCCCACCTCCCAGGCTGCGGTGCCAATCAGCTTAGGCACCACAAGCCTGGGAGGCGGAAGAAGTGAAGCGGCCATGGCGTGCTCAAGGAGGAGGCGGGACAGGGGTGAGCTGGGGTGGGGAGTTCCCCTGAGTGTGACCCCCCCGTTACTTGCTGCAAGTGGCCCTCCCCGTGCCCCCCTGCCCCAGCTCCCTCTGCCTAAATGCCGGCGGCGACTGGGGCGGCCGAAGATCCAGCCGCCTCAGTCGCTGCCGAAGAAAATGACGCCCCCCAAATGCCAGTGCCCCAGGCGACCACCTATGTTGCCTAAATGGTTGCACCGGCCCTGCTGTTCAGTGAAAATAACCCTAAACCCACTGCATCGGCTCAGTTTTCTGACTTCTCCACCACTGCCGTGCGTGGGTGAGCACTGGAGTAGCAGGTCGTTATCCTGCAGAAATGGATAGGGTTAGCAGAGAGGGGCTGGTACGTCGTGAGCCAAGACCAAGTGATGTCAAAAGAGTGTGTTCAGGCCAATTCAGTTGTGTCTTAGTATAGATTAAAGTGATTGTTGAAAGAAGAAGAGGGTTTCAGCTCCATGAAATCTAAAGGGACATCACTTGCATTATTTTCACTTCTCTGTATCCTGTTATAATGCAATAGCAGCTGCTTGCATGGTGCAGACCCTGTAACTAAGGAACCCATCAAAGAAACCTTGTGGAATGTGACTGAAGGACTTTCAGAGAAAAGTGCGAATTTCAAAGCAAGTGGCCATTGTGTGTGATGATCGGAGGTCAGAGGGAAAGCCTGTGTGGGTAGAGAGGCTCTCAGCTTGTTTGCTGTCAGAAGAAGCCCTAAGTATGGATTCAAGGAAAGATCCTGCATCTCTGGACTGTTTGGACTTTTACACGGAAGTGTACCAGATGCAAAGCAGAGATCCTCAGAGACAGTCCGGGTACCCTGAAAACACTGCTGGGAAACTGGCAGTTTATTACATCCCTGCCACCGTTTGGGATTACAAACCGTGACTCACCTATGCACAGGGATGGCTCCAGGCACCAGCACGTCAAGCGCGTGCCTGGGGCATCAAGCCACGGGGGGCACTCTGCTGGTCACCACGAGGGCGGCAGGCAGGTTGCCTTTGGCAGCATGCCTGCAGAGGGTCCGCTGGTCCCGCGGCTTTGGCGGACCTCCCGCAGGCATGCTGCCGAATCCTCGGGACCAGGGACCTCCCGCAGGCAAGCCACCGAAGGCAGCCTGACTGCCATGCTTGGGGCTGCAAAATACCTAGAGCCACCCCTGCCTATGCAGATATTTAACCTGCTTTAACCTCTCAGTAACTCTCACTTCCTTGTCTTAGCTAATAAACCAGTGTTGCCAGATGTCAGGATTTTATCAAGGGTCTCCCAATATTTGGGGTGTTTTTAAAGCCCCAGCTCCTGGAGTCAGGGGATTATGAGAGGATTTCAGTTTTCATTTAAGTTTCCAGCCTCATGTTTGCAGAGAGACGGCTAAGAAAGTGACCCCCTAAAGGCTCAAAGGCCAGACAGCAAATACAAAGACTCCAACTATGATTGCTTTTAGCATCTCAGGATTTTGGGGTGGGGGAGGAGGATTAATCACGATTTTTGAACACGAACTAGTAACACTGGCACCCAGGTCTCTCGAATCCCAATCTAGTGCCATCCTCTCAGCCCTGCTGGGGTCCAATGGGCACCATGCCTACCGCGTGGGAGGCCTGCAGTGGTGGAAAGGGGTGACCTGTCATTGCATCAGTGCTCTCTCCGCTCAGTGACTTGTCGGCTCCAACCACCAGGTCCCTATCTTGGGGTGCAGATCCATGTGAGGAAGGGACTCCTTTACTTGGCCTGCTGCTCCCTCAAGCCATCTGCAGTTTCCTATCCGTAAAGGCCCTTTGGCTGCTGCTGAGTGGCTTCATCATTCCCGAGGAGCTCAGGCGCCGAAGGGGGAATTTTCTCTTTGGAACATTCTTCCTGGCAGCTGTTATTTATTTTCAGTTTCTGCCCTTTTTACTTTCACTCCAGCACTTAGCTGGGACTTCCCCTGCCTGCTCATTCTGTACAGCCGCCTCCCCACCCGGGACAGCCCCCAGGCCACTCCACCTAGGGTGACCAGATCACCCAAGTCAAATATCGGGAGGCGGGGGAGGCGGAGCGGAAAAAACGGCGGCAGAGCCAAAAAACCGAAACCCCACCCCCGATTCCTCCTCCCTCCGCAAGCGCTGGAGGGAGGCCCGAGAGACTCAGGGGACCGCGGGGCCGGGGTGAGTGTGAGTCCGGCCTGGCCCCGTGCAGGCAGGACTCGGGCGCGGTACCTGGAAGGAGAGTAGGGGGCTGCCTGCGGGGCCAGGAGGCGGCTGTTCTTCCCCACCTGGGCAGCGGGACTCGGGAGCAGCCGCTGCTGCAGCTCCCACTGCCCAAGCTCGGCGGCTGCGGCTCTGGCGCCCACGAACCCCCGGAGCCCGGCCTGCTGCGGGGACCCAGCAGCACGCACGCTGCGCCCAGCCCCTGGCCAGTCGCGTCTGGGCTGCTGCCCAGCTGGTGCAATCCCCCGGGCGGCCCCAGAGTGGGGGCAACAGGCCCCAGCCCCCTCATCCCGCTCAGGTCCCGCAGGACAAAGAACGGGGCGGGGCTGCCAATGCCTCCGCCGCGGGATTGCACCAGCTGGAGCAGCCCAGACGCGACCGGCCAGGGGCTCCGGAGTCTTTGCTTGTTTGTCCAGTATCCCGATCTAAGATCGGTCGGGACGCGGGACAAACAAGCAAATATCGGGACAGTCCCGATACAATCGGGACATCTGGTCACCCTAACTCCACCCCACGCCAGGGGCCAGAAGGGGAATGCCACTCCGTGTGCCCCCGAGCTGCAGCCACGGGTTCTAGGGATCCGCCCTCGGTTCTCCTCGAGAGCATCACTCCCTTGCCACAGATCTATTTCTGGGCTGACAGTTTTCACTGAATGAATCTGCATTGACCTGGTCCTGTGGGGGACACAGCCCGTCTGCCTGAAATCCGTCTATGGAGCCTTTCCCTGGAGCGTCTGAGCCCCTCGCAATCTTTCCCCTATCTATCCTCCTGGGGAATTTTGATTTTTTGAAATTGGAGAGAAAATTCAGAAAAACATACTCTCAATTCTTTCAATTAAATTCCCTCTCTCCCACCCCCTATTTTCCCACCAGCCCTGGTTGTAAAGGGAGTTGGGACCCTTTGCGTGAACACCGTTATTATAATAACACCATCACCACAATACCACCACTACCATCACAACCCCAAGCTGTTTACCTTTCCCATTTTGATGCCCACTGTAAAATTAAAAAACAGAGGAAATGAAAAAGCAGCAACATTTCAAACCAATCAAATCAATTTTTTTTTACACAATGCATAATTAGCCTGTGGAACTCAATGCCACTTGATGCCACCGAGGCCCAGGGCTTTGCAGGATTCCGAAAAGGGTTAGACTTTTATTCAGATAATAAGAACAGCTGCAGCTTGCAGGGGAAGAAGGTCCAGCCATAGTGGCAATGTCAATGCAATAGGTACCCAGCTATTTTCAAGGCACTAGCAAGAGCCCTGCTAGCACAAGTCTGTTGACTCGAGCTGGGAGGTTCTCTCACAGATGCATCATAGACATCCCCCGAGGATGATCAGGCCCCCCAGGCTTGGACTCACAAGTTAACCACTGGCTGATGGGGGTTAAGAAGAAACTTCCCCCACAGGCACACTGTTGAATAAATGCCTTTGTTACATTCTTCCTGTGTAACAAGTGGTGCTGACCGTTGGCAGAGGGACGAGATAGGGCTGGATAGCAAAAATCCATTGAGATCTGGAACTTTTGCCAACTCTTGAATTTTTTATTGCAATAGTAGGTGTTTTTCTTAAAGCTCCAGCCCCCGGAGTCAGATGGTTATGTGAGAATCTTAGTGGGCAAATAAACAGAACCCAACATACACTATATGGCAAACTGATGCTGTGGGGGGGACCTGACCAGGGTGACCATATTTCCCCAAGTAAAACTGGAACACTGTGTGGGACTGGCCCGAACCACTTGGCATCACTATTTGCCTGAGACCTAAATTCCCTTTAAGCTGCGCAGCAGGCTGTAAAGGGCCACACAGCAGGGCTCTGGAGAGGAGAGAGGTAGTGGGCGGCGGAGCCTGGGGAGGGGATTCATTCTGCATGAGTGGGAAAAATTAGAGGGAACACCTCCTGACACCCGGGCCACTTGGGGCTGACTGCCTGAGCCCCGCGTGCCTGGGACTGACTGTCTGAACCCCATACCGCTCAGGGCTCCTAGCCAGATCCCTGCTACCTGGCATCTTGCTTTGCACTCACCCCCACAAACATTCCTCCTCACACACCCCTGGGGGTGCCCCCCACTTTTTTTTGGCAAATTGATCGTTTGTTGGGTTTGATCTTGCCAGCTGAGCGAGAGCAAATAGGACAAATGCCTATTGTTGCCGAAAAAGTAGGGACGGCTAGGACCGGGCTTAAAGCAGGGACTGTCCCAGCCAAGCAGGACATATGGTCACCCCAGATCTGACTCGTGATTTCTGAATGCTTGGAGTTGACAACATTGAAAGAGTGGCGATCGGTAAAATCAATTATTTGTATTATGATTGTTTGTATTATTCTAGTACCTAGGAGCCTCCCCCGCAGCCACGGACCAAGATCCCATTACGCTAGGCTCTGTACACACAACAGCGCGCTGACCTAGCAGGACACTCTATGACCCTCTGCCCCTGGAATTATTGCTGTAATGGATAACCAGGATTTCTCAGCTCACTCCTGATAAACACTACAATATGATCTTCTCAGGACCGAAGGAGTGGCCCAGGGGTTTGTGTACGGGGCTGGAACGCCAGATCTCCTAAGCCGTTTCCCCAGCTCTGACACTGACTTCTTCAGTGACCTGTGTCAAGTCATTTTCCCCTCCATTACTCTCATCTGCAATCAGAGGCTTCCCGGTGTGGGTAGACAATTGCACTAGCTCTGCTCTAGCTAGCATGCTGCAGATAGCAGTGTGCTTGCAGTGGCCCAGGCAGCAGTGAGGGCTAGCCACTGAGTACCTGCCCAGGGGGTCTGGTGGGTTTGTAGTCGGGTGCCTAGCCAGAGCCGCACTGCTATGTTTAGCAGAAGAGCTGGAGCAGAGCTAGTGTGTGTCTCTACCTGCTCCGGGAAGCACTCACCTCCCAGCAGAAGCGTAGATGTGCCCTTCGAGATTTAGAAAGTGCAAAACAGGAAGGAGCCATGACTCAGGTCCTGGTGCAGTTACAAAGGAAAGGATTCACAGATGTCTCCAGCTGTGACACCAATTGCGAAAGGGAAAGCACATGTCAACAGATGTCCAGATCTGAAACTGATTTAGAGCCATCTTGGCAAATGACATTAACTTCAGGGGCTTTCTACAGCCCCCACCTGATGCAGAAACCCACAAACTCTGCTCACAAAAGAGAAATGGGAGTTATAATTTCCAAAGCCCTCTAGGCCAGGACACGTGGCCAGAAATCTCAGAGCTCCACCACCACCCCCTAATTTGGAATGAATTCATGTGAAGGGTGATCCTGGACTCCCCTAGACACCCCTTCCACCCGCAGGCCGCCGCCCCCACTTCCTCCCCCCTGCTCATGGGGTTGGGGCATGGGGGATTGCCCCGCTCCACCCACCTGCCCCCGGAGGGAACCTGTGACAATCTCTACTTACAGATGGGAAACTGAGGCATGGAGTGGCTGAGGGTATGTCTACTCTGCAGGTAGACACCTGAGACCAGCCCCTGACAGCTGACTTGGGCTCGGGCTAAGGGGCTGTTTAACTGCACTGTAGACATGGGGGTTTAGGACCCCACACTTAAACCCAAGCCCCACAAGCCCAAGTCAGCTGGCAGGGGTCAGCTGTGAGTGTGTGAGTGTTTGTGTGCAGAATCGTCATACCCTGTGTGACTTGCCGAAGGTCACCTGTGGGAGAATGAGTGAATCAACCAGCACCTTCCTGCCCCGCTTCTCGCACTCTGAGGGTTTGGGGAGTCTCTTTTCTATTTGTGGGTTTCCAAGATCAAAGGAGCGATTCTGCTCTCGGATCTTCTCTTGCGGTTCCTCTGAGTGATCAGAAACATATCACATCCTGCCTGTGTCGCCCTCCTCCCCAACCCCCCAGAGATGCACACAGGACCCAGGGTTGTCATGTCTTGACCTGGGGGCTCTTCACCAACCCCCAGGTCCCCCTTCTCCCACCCCATTTCTGTGCCATGCAGAACCACTGAGATCTTTGTGCTTCTTCTCTCTGCCGGCCCCAGACCCAGGAGGCCAGGCATGCCCAGGCCCATGGCACCAGAAATTAAACCACGTGAACTGAGCTGGCTTTCAGGGCAGTTCCTGCTGGCAAGGTGTTGCAATATAGTCTGCCTGGCGCAGTGCAGATCAGCGACGAGCACCATGGTGAAAAACAAAGCCTAAGCCAGATCCTTGTGTGGCCCAGAACATGCCTTTAAACAGGGATGAAGACATTGGAAAGGAATTCTTGGGGGAGGGACCAGAGCTGAGAGAAATCTGGAGTACTGTGTCTGGTTTTAGGCCCCACACTACAAGAAGGATGTGGAAAAATTGGAAAGAGTCCAGTGGAGGTAGCCACAAAACCGATTAGGGGGCTGGAGCACATAACTTATGAGGCGAGCCAGAGGGAACTGGGCTTGTTTAGTCTGCAGAAGAGAAGAGTGGGGAGTAATCTGATAGCTGCTTTCAACTACCTGAAGGGGGATTCCAAGGAGGATGGAGCTCGGCTGTTCTCAGTGGTGGCAGATGACAGAACAAGGAGCAATGGTCTCAAGTTGCAGTGGGGGAGGTCTAGGTTGGAGATTAGGAAACACTATTTCACTAGGAGGGTGGTGAAGTGCTGGAATGGGTTCCCTAGGGAGGTGGTGGAATCTCCTTCCTTAGAGGTTTTTAAGGACAGGCTTGACAAAGCCCTGGCTGGGATGATTTAGTTAGGGTTGGTCTTGCTTTAGCAAGGGGTTCGACTAGATACCTCCTGAGGTCCCTTCCAACTCTGAGATTCCATGAAATTGGAATTTCTGTGCCCCTGGAAATCCCAGCATTGTACCTTTGTCCCTGTCCCAAACAGAATGAGCCCTGAGCGCTGGCTGGGGCAGGAGTGGGCACAGGCTGCCGCTCGCTCTGCAGTGGGGGTGCATTACCGATGCTCCCCTGAGGCTCCAGCGGGCACGGGTGGGAGGCAGTGCTGCTCCATGCTGCTCCTGAGGGGGGCCGTACTTGACAGGCCCAGCCAGGGCCGGCTCCAGGCTTGGGGTGGCAACTCTGGAGTGGGGCGGCACTTTAAGGTATTTGGCAGCAATTCAGCGGAGGGTCCCTCACTCCTGCTCGGAGCGAAGGACCTTCTGCTGAATTGCCGCAGATAGCAATCGCTGCTTTTTTTTGGCTGCTTGGGGCGGCAAAACCCCTGGAGCCAGCCCTTGGCCCAGCTCAGCCCCCACTTGCAGAGTGTCAGTGGAGTAGCGCAGGCATCGCAGTGCCTTCGGGTACCACTTTCCATCCCTGTTCTGTGAGCTGGGACTTAAAAGGGCCTGATTCTGCAAACGCTCACCACCCAGCCCAGACCATGGCCACTGACCCCAAGAGGGCTGCACATCTGGAAGCACCCTGACATAGATAGGGCTCAGGTGATGCTCAGGTTTGCGCTGGCCCATTGCACAGAGCAGAATCTCACCCTCTGCCTGATGGTGGTTGTAGAAGCTACCCGTGATGGTCCCAATGGTGACACAAGAGCAGCAGCACCAACCTCAGGGAAAATGGTTACAAACCAGGGCAGAAACCCCACATCAGTTGCGAGTTCGAAACTTAGATTTCACACAAGTGCAAACTCCTCGGGCACTATAGAAGCTTTAACATAGAGTCTCAGACATCCCCCTTGCTTACTCTGATCTGTCTTGCCTCCAGGTGGGCATATATCTGTGGTAGATGGCCCCTTACACCAAGGATCACAGCAATATTCAGGTTACTCCTCATCCCAAAGGACCAATCACTTACCCCACGCCAATTGCACTTTAGGTCTCACACCAAAGGCTTGCAGCCAATCCTACTGTAAACTGTATGAACATTTATTAAATGGGCAAAGGAAATTAGAGAGCTTTTTACCAGGTTGAAGCAAGTGAATACAGAAACATGAATGAGTTAGGTTTCAAAAGGTAGTATAGGCTTCTATAATCAGCAAGATCTAGCGTCCTTTAGGGCTAGGCCAGGCTAAGCAGCAGGGGATCTCTTGCTTATGCCTAGAAATATCAAGCCCCCAGAGTCCAAGCAGCACAGAGATACCAATTTCCTTTGGTTTGCAATTTTTATCTCCCTTCTGCCATGTGCTTTCAGCTGCAAGCTCAGCTGATGGGAGTCCTCTTGCATGACTCATCTGCACCTGGAAGAGAGCAGAACAACAATAAGAGTCTTCAGTCCTTTTGTTGAGAGTTTCTCAACCCAGCTGTGGGGTTGTCACAGGGTCCCCAGGTGATGCTCTGGAACTGCTCCCCACAAAGCCAGTCAGGACTTTGGGGAGCCTCCTCTCCCTCGGAGCAGACTGTTTCCAGGTCAAGAACTCACACGGCTTCACCTCCTGGGTCTCTCCTTGGAGCAGTCAGCATCCTCTGCCCCTCCGTGCGCTTCCCACAGCGACTCCACCCAGGCAGGGTCCTGGGGAAGCCAGAGGGTCCTGCACCCCCACTTTGCAGTCAGACGTGACTCTCAGCCAGCCAGTAAAACAGAGGTTTATTCGATGACAGGAACAGGGTCTAAAACAGAGCTTGTAGATACAGCAAACCGGAACCCTCAGCAGGGTCCATTTCGGGGCCCAGCAAGGCAGACTTCCACATCTGCCCTTACTCCTTGTCCTCAGCCAGCCCCCAAACTCAAATCCCCTCCACCCTCTCTTCCTCTGCTGAGTTCCTTTCCTGGGCCCAGAGGTCACCTGATCTCTTTGGTCTCCCACACCTTTAGCATCCCCTTGCAGGGGGGAAGGGCCTGGCCTTTAGTTGCCAGAGAGACAGAGTGTCAGTGTTTTATGCACACTGGCCTTTATCCCACCACCTAGAAACTGAAGAAATGGACAGGGGAAACTGAGGCACCCACACAGTATTCAGAGGAAACATTAAGAACAGTCCCACTTTGTCACAGGAGTGTTGTAAGATCCACCTAGAGCCCATCTGGGATGGATGGGTCTCTTCTTTCGGGAGAGGGGTAACAATTTCCATAGAAGAACATCTCTCCACACTAGTTAGTGTCCCCCTCCTGTCTGGCGAGTCAAACGCTCACACGACACCTGCTCAGTATTACCTTACAATGTGAAACACAGATCTCACAAGGCAGGGCAGAGCAGGCAGCAACGCACAAGCATGCGATAGACTCCGAACACTAACCACTTTCTTATCATTCTAATACCTATTTTATCCCAATTAACCCACAAGTGAGCCAGACAGATTCCAGCTCTGTATCTGTCAGCGCCCAGCTGGGGCATGGGGACATTGGCGTGAGCTGGCACCTGGCCTGCCGGCATCACACAGCCTCTGACCATAACCAAGTCAAATGGAGACGGTCTCTTTTCAAAGTGAGTGGGACCAGGATGGCAACTAGGATACTTAGGCCTGGGCTACACTAGCGGGGGGGGGGTTCAAACTAAGATACGCAACTTCAGCTACACTATTCATGTAACTAAAGTTGAAGTATCTTAGTTCGACCTACCTGGCCGTCCTCACTGTGGCAAGTCAACTGCCGCGGCGCCCTGGTTGACTCCGCTTACTTCTCCTGCCTAGGTGGAGTACAGGCGTCAATTAGTGGATCGATTTATTGCGTCCAGAGGAGCCATAATAAATCGATCCCCGATACATCGAACACTGCCCGCCGATCTGGGTAGTAGTATAGACGTACCCTTAGTTTGCTGGTAGGAGGTTACTGGTGTGTAGGAATTGGGTAGTAACACTTTACATTGTTGTGCTGTGTCTTGGAAACCAGACAGCGTTACTAGGCCTGTCATTTTACGTACATTTAGTAGCAGATCTTTCAAGAAAACATACAGTCCAGACTTGTCACATGGTATAAACTGGTGTCGCTCCATCATTCGTTTACACTGGCTGAGGACCCAGCCCAATGCAGTATTTCCATCCCTGAACATTCAAAAGCCAGGAGCCAGGCTTCAAAAAATCGTGCAATTTCTTAACAGTTCAGAGGCTTTTTTTAAAACAATCATATTTGGGTTTTTCTATTTGCCATCTGCTCTTTGACCCATTTGGTGCCATATTCAAGCTTTTCTCCATACCTAGGACGACTAGAAACTTACTTTTTTTCAAAATGGAAGCCACGACTGTCCTCTAATCCCTTTACTCCAGGAGCAGGGACTTTAAATAAAGCAACAGATATCACAAGCTTCCTGATAAAATACCAAGAGATGGCAATGCTGTGCTTTATGGTATTAGAACATATTTGCTTGTGATTAACGTTTATGACATGGGATCTGGACTTGGGCCCTGTAATTACCATTTCATTCACCCTCCTTCTAGGCCTTACCCAGCTGTCCAATTGTATTTATTGATTAGTTTTTGAATTCCCTCAATCCTTTGGATGCAAGTGATGGGGTTCGTTTATTAACTCTGGAAAAAAACCCTCACTGGATTTATAGGTGGAAGAAAAAACCTGACAAATTCTGAATGCAGAAGCTTGGAGTAAGTCTTCCTTCCTCAAATAAATGCATCGATAGATCTTTCCATAATTTTCCATTGCCTTGCATGCTAAGGTCCCACCACTGTGAGACAGGATGTGATAGGTGCGAGGTTGGCTCAACAGTACTGTTAAGGAAATAGATCTGTCACTCTCTGATGCCTGGTGTTTCCTGGGATAATGGGAATTCAGAGAACTGGATAAGATGTGAAGAGAAATGAAACCCTGAAATGGCTAGTTCTGGAATGCCATGCCTAGAGAAGACATTTTCTCTTAGCAGCTTCAGTTCAAGGTGGGCAGATGCAGAAAGCTTTAGAAACACTGGGGCTTTTTAAAACGCCTTTCTAGTGGAATCCTGCGTTTCTTCACTCTTGTGGGACATCCTTAGCGGCCTCCTTTGGAATTCGGGACATTTGCCAAATTGGCGTCACGATTGATTTATCTCATTTCAGCGCTACTGGTGGTGCTCTTGTCTGAATAGCGATAGAGGACTGTTTGGCTTGAGCCATTCATTCCTATGCTCCTCCCTTGTGATCTGAAGAGGAGTGTGGCTGAAATTTGCCTACAGCCAGCACTAGACGTGGGCACTGCTCAAGCTGAAGTGAATTTCAGCCCTAGTGAACGGCGCTGGCCAACTTCCCCGTTGCCAGTGAAACTCCACAGGTTTGTAGCTGTTTGTTGTGTCTGTGACTCGTGCCTGGTTTCTGCAGCTGTGTTCTTTATTGGTGGTTGTTTAAACAAATCTCCACCTAGGGGTCATTTGTGAACTCCTTGCTTTGCCCATCCGCTATTGCTGGCGTGGGATTGGTTGCACGGTATTGTTTCTCCTCCTTGACTGTCGAGGGAAACTTTTTGTAAGGAGTGTGACAAAGTGAGAATGTTCTTGATGTGTTATGAGAATGCTGAATGGGGAGTATTGACCTGGGAAGGTTGCAGGGGAGTTTGGGACGGCCTGCCTTGGGGAAAGGATCATATCTGAGCATGTAACCTGAGAACCCAGGAGGGGGGTTGGAGGCCAGGTAACACCTCTGCGCAGGAAACTGGACAAAGGGCACAAAGGCTGGAGGAGGAGCCGGGGGGAGGCTGAGTGAGAGGCTGGAGGGAGTTTCAGTCTGGAGCTAGCTGGGAAATGGAGAGGGGCCCTGATGGGGTTAGGGCTTCCCAACGAGGCTGGGGCCTCCCTGGGGCCCCGAGATGGACCTAACTAAAGGGGATCCTGTTGTCTGTACTGGCAAGGACCTGTTTTGGACTGTGTTCCTGTCATCTAAATAAACCTTCTGTTTTACTGGCTGGCTGAGAGTTACAGTGAATTGCAGGAAGCTGGGGGTGCAGGGCCTTGTCTCCCCTACACTTTGTGACAAGGAGACTAATGGATAGTGAATTATGCACTTTGCATGAGGAAGTGGAGGATAGGTCTAGCAATGGCTATTAGCCAGGATGGACATGGATGGTGTCCCTAGCCGCTGTTTGCCAGAAGCTGGGAATGGACGACAGGGGATGGATCACTTGATGATTCTCTGTTCTGTTCATTCCCTCTGGGGCACCTGGCATTGGCCACTGTCACAAGACAGGACACTGGGCTAGATGAACCTCTGGTCTGCCCCTGTATGGCCGTTCTTATGATCTAAGTTGCAGACAAGTTGGACTGAAGTGGAGCCTCATCTTCTGATGAGCGTCTGCATGAGGGTGAATCTGACTTCTTGTGACTATGGCTGGTCCATGCACCTTGCTGCAGTTGAGGATAAGAAAGATCCTTCAAGGTCTGACTAGAACTGGTCTGTCTAGCTTAGCTACTTATCTAGTCCGCACTGCTGTAGCATCCGAGGCCCCCACAGTCTTCTTTTAAATGCACTTATCCTCACATGCCCTGGTGAGGTCAGGCAGTGCTCTTATCCCCATTTTACAGACAGGGAACTGAGGCACAAAGAGACTAAGTAAGTTGCCCAAGGTCACACGGGAAGTTTATGACAGAGCAGGGAATTAAATCCAGGTGTTCTGCATTCCAGCCAACGGCCCTAAGCACTGGGCCATCCTTCTCCAAGGAAAATGCCCTTTTGACATCCCCCCCCCGCCCCCGCTGCACACACACACATATACACACACAGAGTACTGAAAACTGTTCATTGTGGTTGAATTTTTTTTTCATTTTTTAGAAAAAAAATGCATTTCAAATGGGAAAAAATAACTACAGCTTTTTCTCACTCTTTAGGGTTTTTTTCCCCCAACTAGAAATAGCTGGGGGCAAATGAAAAAAAAAATCCCCACCAAAATGGATTTAAAAAAAAAAGAAAGTAATTTAAGAATTTTTTAACTGAAATCAATGAAAAACTCTAGTTAAGATTTTGAATGGAAGGGGCAAATGGTCATTTCTTTCAAAAATGGTCAGGAACTATATTTACCTTTCTCTGACCAGCTGTGCTGCTGATCGCTCTGGCCTCGATCTAGCAAAGCGCTTAAGCCCACGCTTAAATTCAAGCACGTGCACAATGCCACTGAATTCAGTGAGACAACACACACGCAGAAGAACTTTTTGAGTCAGCACGTGCTGGCTGCATTGAGTCATTTTGGCTGAAAAAACATTGGAGAAAAACGGGAAGTGAGAAACCTCCAGGATCAGTTGGTTAAATGAGCGGCTTCTACTCAACTTCAGGGGTTTGAATTGCTCAGAGGAAGGGGAAGTAATCGCTGTGCTCGTGGTTTGAAAAGAATTACTTGAGATTATGAATATTTGTAAATAAAGGTATGTATTTGCGGATTGTTATATTAACTCTGCAGATTAGAATCCTGAAGGAAGGAGCCAATTTTGTAACAGACATAGAATTCTTCCTCTGCTTGCTTCCGAGGTGATGTCATGTATTCTGGGTTTACCTGTGGGGTTATTAATTCCTAAACACCATGGCTATTTGCATATGCTTTTATTAGGGCGAGTGAAAAAGAGTGCTGGCGCTAACTCAGGGGTGAACCTGTGTTGTGCCTTGCCTTTGTTAACCTTCACTATTTGCGTTGTAGTTTGCCTACAGACCCCAGCTGAGACTGGGGTCCCATCCTGCTGGGCGCTGCAAAGCCACAGAGTTAGGGCTTGTCTGCACAGGAAAATTTTCCTGATGCGACCTCAGGTGAGAATTTGAAACAGATATATTTATCCTGGTACAACCCACCGTGCGGACATTTACAAGTGAACTATTCCTGGTTTACCTTAACCCCCTTCCAAAGTGACATAAATTAAACTGAAAAAATAAATATGCTCTGAATGTGGCATAAAAGTGTCAATGTGCTGGATTTATAAAGGGATAACGAGCAATTTAGCAGTTCTAGTATCACTGTACCCGTATAATATTCCAGACAAGGCCGAAGTCACAGACTCTGCCCCAGGGAGTTTACAATCTAAGCAGAGAGGGTAGACAAAGGGGGGAGAAGGGAAGGAGTTTATGGATGGGGAATGTGGAGGTGAAAGAATTTTCCCAAGGGCAGCCAAGGAGCCAGTGGCAGAGGCAGGACCTGAAAGCAGGTCTCCTCAGGACTACCTTGAGGCCACGCTCTTGCCAACAAGGCTCTATCTCCTGGCGGCTATTGAAGCCAAACAGGGAGATTTCAGGCTGCTAAAAGTCTGGTGGCGCAGCGGGGCTGAGGCAGGTTCCCTGCTGGACCTGGCCCCACACAGCTCCCGGAAGCGGCCACATGTCCCTGTGGCCCTAAGGGGGAGCAGGAGGTCTCCATGCGCTGCCCCAAGCATCGACTCTGCAGCTACCATTGCTGGTGTCTGCAGGCAGGGGTGGTGCGCAGAACCTCCTGCCCCCAGCCAGGGGCTGCAGGGGAGAGCCAGCTGCTTCCTGGAGTGGCGCAGGGCCAGGGCAGGCTGGGAGCCTGCCTTCGCCCCACTGTGCCGCCACCCAAGAGCCACCCGAGGTAAGTTCCACCCGGCCAGAGCCTGCACCCCAACCCCCCTCCCACACCCCAAACTGCTGCCACAGCCCACAGAATCATAGAATCTCAGGGTTGGAAGGGACCTCAGGAGGTATCTAGTCCAACCCCCTTCTCAAAGCAGGACCAACCCCAACTAAATCATCCCAGCCAGGGCTTTCTCAAGCCTGTCCTTAAAATCCTTTAAGGATGTAGATTCCACCACCTCCCTAGGGAACCCATTCCAGTGCTTCACCACCCTCCTAGTGAAATAGTGTTTCCTAATCTCCAGCCTAGACCTCCCCCACTGCAACTTGAGACCATTGCTCCTTGTTCTGTCATCCACCACTGAGAACAGCCGAGCTCCATCCCTTTGGAACCCCCCTTTCAGGAAGCTGAAGGCTGCTATCAAATCCCTCCTCACTCTTCTCTTCTGCAAACGAAATAAGGTCAGTTCCCTCGGCCTCTCCTCATAAGTTGTGCTCCAGCCCAGAGCCCCTCCTGCACCCAAACTCCTTCCCAGAGCCCACATCCCTCCCTCCTACATCCCAACCCACTGCCCCGGGCTCAACCTGGAGCCCCTCCCACACTCCAAACCCCTCAATCCCAGCCCAGAACCTGCACCCACTCCCGCAACCCAAGCCCCTGCCCCAACCTGGTGAAAGGGAGTGAGGGTGGGGGAGAGCGAGTGACGGAGGGAGGGGGATGGAGTGAGCGGGGTGGGGCCTCGGGGCAGGGCGGAGCAAGCGTGTTTGGATTTGTGTGGTTAGACAGTTGGCAACCCTACTGTCAGAGGAGCCTCGTATTGGCAGCTGCTCTGGCACCCAAAGTTTCCTATTGAACGGGTGCATTCCCCGCCCCGGGCGCTGACCCGCTTGTCCGGAGCACACTCAGCTGGCGCTGGTTTATTTCTGTTCCGTCTCTCTCTTACCACGGAGTTTCCACTGTAGGACACAGTTACTTTTCTTAGCGTTGTGACTTCCCCTAGTGATTTCTCCTCCTCTTCCTCTGTGACTTCCTCTCACTCCTCTGCGGCTCGAGGTGAGGGCCCCTCTGCTCCCCTTTGTGCCAGGGGCCAAGATCTGGCCTACTGACACTGTCCGTCCTGCCAGTTGTGCAATGGGCATCCGTCGGGTGAGGGAAGTCGCAGGTGGCTGGACAGGATGCCATCCTTCCCTTGGGTAACCTGGGCTATGGGAAACTGATGTGGTTTAAACTGCAGCAGCCTCTGTGCAAGGCCCTGTGGGTCTAGGAGGACCCTGGCAGCTCCATGCTTCCCCCAGCAGCAGCTGTAATCAGCTCGCACTCCACTGCTGTGGACACAGCCCATGGGAAGTCCGGCCTCAAGGGGTCTGACAGGCAGCAGCCTCATGGCTCCTGATTGGCTCCCTGCCCTATATAAACCCAAGGAGCCTTCCAGGAAATGTCCAGGAAACAGTGTGGAGCTGCTGCTCCTGGCTTTGACCTTGGCTTTGGCTTGATTTGGACCTTACCTCCTGATCTGAAACCTACCTCTGACCCTAGCCTGGAACCTGGCTAAAAACTCCTCTGCTGCTCCCAGCCTCAGGTTTGACCCTGCTCTGACCACCTGTGTGAGGATCCTGACCCTGTGCGGCTTGGTGCAGCGCACTGTCCGATTACTGATGTTCTGGTGATGCCAGCTGATTTGTGTTGGGCTCAGACACCCAGAGAGGGACAGAACCTGCCCCGAAGAGCTGGCGGCCTGAATAAACAAGATAGACGCAGGGTGGGGAGGGCAAACAGACTTGCCCAAGGTTGCAGACAGGGAGTAGACCCTGGCTCTCCTGAGAATCACTGCAGCACAGCATGCTACGCACTGGACCACCCTGCCACTGGAGCAGCTATTTCCAGCCCCAGGAGCTCATCCTGCAGCCTGTTCTGACTCTTGGTTTTTGATCTTCCCAAGTAAAAACACAAAGAACTTGTTTCCCTTTGCCGGCAAGAATCCAGTTCTTTTTTACTCATCAATGGAGTCCTTTGTGAGTGACGGTTAAATCATAGGGCAGGAGACTGACTGATTCCTTGTTCCAGTCAGAGTCCAGGCACCCCAAGGGGTGAACCCGAACCCCAAAGAATAAGCAATTGAATCAACTGGTTTTACAAAATATGTCAGCCCAGGTTTTTTATGCACACATGTAAGGTGTGAACGTGATGGTCGTTTGGAGCTACGTACACAGCCTGCAGTTAGGAAGCTGTGTGTTCGGGGATACAGAATAGTATGTTCATGACCAGCACCAGTTCAAGTACCTCTCACAGCAGGGAAGTGCTCCTCCCAAGCCAATCGCTTACACGAAACTGCCCGTCCATTGCCAGCCAGGAAGAGACAATGGTCATTACTCCCCTCTATTCGGCACTGGTGAGGCCACACCTGGAGTATTGCATCCAGTTTTGCCCCCTGCCCCGTACAGAAGGGATGTGGACAAATTGGAGACAGTTCAGCGGAGGGCAACGAAAATGATCAGGGGGCTGGGGCACATGACTTATGAGGAGAGGCTGAGGGAACTGGGATTGTTTAGTCTGCAGAAGAGAAGAGTGAGGGGGGATTTGATAGCAGCCTTCAACTACGTGAAGGGGGGTTCCATAGAGGATGGAGCTCATCTGTTCTCAGTGCTGGCAGATGACAGAACAAGGAGCAATGGTCTCAAGTTGCAGTGGGGAAGGTCTAGGTTGGATATTAGGAAACACTATCTCACGAGGAGGGTGGTGAAGCACTGGAATGGGTTCCCTAGGGAGGTGGTGGAATCTCCATCCTTAGAGGGTTTTAAGGTCAGGCATGACAAAGCCCTGGCTGGGATGATTTAGTTGGGGATTGGTCCTACTTTGAGCGCTGGGGCCTCCTGAGGTCTCTTCCACCCCTGATCTTCTATGATTCTATGATTAGAGCTCATGGGAAAACACTGAAACAAACTGAAACTAAAACCTCCAGCCTTGGAAAACTAAGACAGCAGGCATGGACAGTGCATTGACGCCTCCTTCGGGAAGGCTACCCCCCTGACCCCACCCCTTCCTCCCGAGGCCTCGACCCTACCCCATCCTTTCCACCACTGCTTCATCCACCAGAGCCTCTCATCCCCTCAGCTAAAGAAGGAACCCCAGCTAGACCGTCATGACACCTGGACTGCATTCTGGCCCTGAGCGCTGGCCTGACCCCCGGGCCACCAGCCAGCTGGCCCCAAGCCGCCCCCTGACTCGTTGCCACTGGCCAGCTGAAGCGGCCAGTCAGCCTAGCCCCAGCTCCAGGCCACCAGCCTGAGCTGAGCCCCTGCCAGCTTTGGGGAGAGGGGGAGCCAGGGACGGGCCTCGGCCGGGGTTAGGGGAAGCTTAGCCTCCCCTGGCCTATGATACCTGCCATCCATGAGAGGAGGGAACTTCCCCCACCAAAGTCAGAAAGAAAGAAAAAAAAAACCTGCAACCCCTTACAAGGGTGGGAGTTTGAAGAGAAGGACATCCAGGAAATAAGGAGCAGCCCTTAAAGTGGTGCTCTGTCTGTGAAACCCTGGATCCCCTCTGGGACCGGAGCATGCTGGGAAAGTGTTCAGCAGCAATGGGTAACTTAGGTTAGAAAAGGGAATGTAGTGGCTATAACAGTGTAAAGGCTGAAGTTGCATCTGTCTGTTTGTTTCCTGGGTAACTCATCTGGGTTTGCTTTTCCTCACTGTTCCAGCTTGGAATCTGGTCTCTGCTGTGCAAACTGCGTGCAGCGTGTGCACCAAAGAGAGCTGATAGCTGGGAACAGGTTTTACTCCTTCTGGGAGGATGAACCAGAGGGGAAGAGTCTGAGTGGCTGGTCATTGAGAACTCCAGTACATGGATTTGGGGGGGACTCAGGCCTGGGAGGGCTGCTGAGGTCACCCTCCAAGGAGAACTAGGCTGATGGAAGCCAGGATGAGAGCTTTATGCTTGGGGGCTGGCCACAGGTGTCAAGGCTTTGAATCATAGAGTCTCAAGGTTGGAAGGGACCTCAGGAGGTATCTAAACCCACATCCTGCTCAAAGCAGGACCAACCCCAACTCAATCCCCAAATGGCCCCCTCAAGGATTGAACTTACAACCCTGGATTTAGCAGGCCAATGCTCAAATCACTGAGCTATGCCTCCTCCCACAAAAAGTCATTGAATCCAGCCTCTACCTTTACTAGCAGGACAAGTACTGATTTTGCCCCAGATCCCTCAATTGCCCCCTTGAGGATTGAGCTCACAGCCTTGGTTGAGCTGGCTAATGCTCAGTCCGCTAAGCTATCCCTCACAGCTGCATAGGGTTAAGTCACCCACAGTTATAAGGCAGGTGGTGAGGAAATCCATTGCTGGGCTGGATGAGCTCCAAAGCACCACACTCCTCTCTGCAGAGGGTTAGATTTCAGCATTCCCACCTGTGTAGCTCCTTTGATGTTTTGGTCATTATGTCCCCTGGGTTATCCCTGGCCCGACCCTGGTCTCTAGACCCTACCCTGCTTAACTGGAGTCCCACGTACCCTGTTTCTCCAACTTACATCTCCGTTCCTCAGAACTGCAGAAGGACAAAACCTGGTGTCATGTGTTGTCTGCCAAGGCCCGACGAGCGCCTGGAGCTGTACAAGGCCCAAGCATGGAGTCCCTGCTCCAGGACCTTCCAGCCAGTCCCTTAGACACAGGGGCCCTGGGAAATCCAGAGGAAGGAGGAAACTTGGCCAGGTTCTCCTATGAACTCATCTTCTGTGGCCACTCTGGAAGCAGGGTCCCTAGGAAGGATTTGGAAAAGCAGAGGATGCTGGCTTAGCAAAATCAGATCTACCCCATTGTGCAGGTGGCGACCCAAGACATGGAGACACTAAGGCCACACAAGGAGTCTGTGACAAAACAGGGGCTTAAACCCAAATCTTCTAAGTCCCAGGCTATTGCACTAACCACAGTGCCTGCCACCCCCCTGGACTGAGGCCTGGGGACGGGAGCCAGAGTAAGGGGGCTCAGGCTGGTTTCACTGGCAGAGCGGAGCAGGCAGGAGACTCGGCGAGTGAAACAGAGTCTGGTTTTCCCCATGGCTGCAGCTCACGCATCATTTACATCTGTGCAGCGTGGTTGCAAAGCCCAGGCAGCAGTGTGAGCAAATGCAGAAATCTCTTGGTTAGCACCTCTGCCCACATTGCGAATGTATAAATAGCTCCCCTGGGGGCCGGGCGGGGGAGAATCCACCTGCCCTGCTGGACTGGGGTTCAGTGCTGTTACTCCGGAGTTACATTGGTGGCACTGAGAGCAGAATTTGGCCCCTTATCCCCACATCAGGCAGAGACCCTCCATGATGCAGCCCAGTGTCACTTGGAAGCGTGGCCTGGAAGCTATTCGCTAAGCTGGGTGTTTGGCCCTAGTTCTGGCAGGGCAGAGACACACTGCCCCAGGGAGCAATGACAGAGGTCTAAATGCCTCCCCAGTTACATGGGGGGAGGGAGGAGAATATGTGCCAGTCCGCAAAGGGCTGCAGAATGACCCACCTGCTCCTCCTACTCCCCTCCACTCTCTGCCCCTTTCAGCAAGCCACTCGTGGGGGTCAGAGTGATCTCAGAGGAAGGAGCAACCTTGTCAACCCCTCCCCTGAGTGCCACTTATTCAGCTTAGCCTGCCTTCGGCCTTGCTCTTTGCTAACGAAGCACTGGCTGGACACTGCGGGCCTGATCCTGTGGGGGAGACGACCCCGATGCCTCTGTGCCTGAAGAATGGGGCCAGAAATGGAAAAAGGTGGCCCTCGCAAAATTAAAAATGAAACGGGGGCCACTGCAACCCCCACCTGACAAGAAGAACCAGGTGCTGGTTAAACTGAAAGTGAAACCTAGACTGGTGCCTGTCAGAACAGGAAAAGTAAGTAACCAGGAAGGAGACGTAGAAAACAATATTTTCACTGGACTGGTAAATGAAATGAAAGAAAAAATGGAACAGTTCACAGAGCACATTAGGAGACAGGAGCTGCAACTCGGTCGCTGGGAATTGAGTAAAAAACAATTTCAAAGTGAAAAACCAAAACTGAGCAGATTACCACCTAGAATTAATGCATTCACACACGGAGTTGCCCCAAAACAGTTAACTGCAGCAAAAAAGGGCACTCCCGCAGTCCATTTGGCGTGCAGACAAAAAGCAACATACACTGGGGGAACAAATTCAGGTTTTACAAGAGCAGGTGACAACCCCCACTCTCCTCTCAGAGCCAGGATGAAAACTAGGAGTGCTGGTTCCCATCTGCTTTGACCCACAGAACCGCACTCTGCACTCATAGCGAAAAATAGAACCTTCTTCCTCAAATGTTTTTCCATATCAGTTACATTTTCCTTTATAGTCTTCCCCAGTTTGCTAAACTCACCTGTACTTTAAGATACATTGATATAGTTAATCTCTCTTGGTTCACGTCTCCCTACCTTTCTAGGTTGTTTTTCACCCCTCTTTCCCAGGGCCGGCTCCAGGCCCCAGCACGCCAAGTGTGTGCCTGGGGCGGCATGCCGTGGGGTGCGCTCTCCCAGTTGCCAGGAGGGCGGGAGGCGGCTCCAGTGGACCTCCCGCAGGCGTCCCTGCAGAGGGTCCGCTGGTCCCGTGGCTCCGGTGGAGCATCCGCAGGCACACCTGCGGGAGGTCCATCAGAGCCACGGGACCAGCGGACCCTCCGCAGCCAAGTCTGCAGGAGATCCACTGGAGCCGCGGGACTGGCCAGCGGCAGAGCACCCCCCACGGCGTGCCGCTGTGCTTGGGGAGGCAAAATGGCTCGAGCCGGGCATGCTCTTTCCCCCCGCAACAACAAACCAAGAGAAACCAGGGTAAAAACCTTACTTTAAATAAATCCAGTAAATTAATTATTTTAACCCTTCAGGAACGCAAGAGCTGGAATTACTCCTAACTTTCTTGAAGATTTGATTGCCAAGCAAGAGAAATGCAGACTCTGCTTCTAATCCTAACCACTAACTAATTTTTGAAACATGGGCTCTCCTGATTCCCATATAGCAGCGTTTTAAAATAAAGTTTAATGGAAAATGCCTTAATTTGCTAAATGAATACAACAAATTTGGCAAATATTAATATATTTTGAACCATCTTTTTAAAAAGTTTTAAATATGGTAATAACTTGCTTATTTAAATGTTTAATCCTTTTGTTTATCTGTCAGTTTTTCTAATGCATTGTTTTAATAACTAAGTTCCTGAGGCCTTCTTTTGTATAGTTATAAACAGAATTCTGGCGCCGTTTGTTTTTAATTGTAAATTTGCCCTGTATGTCATGCATGTTGTCCTGTGTTATCTGTTATGTGTCACGTGACTACTTTTAAAATTATTTTTATTTTGTTGCAGCAAAATTGAATTTTATACCCTTTTGAAGAAAAGGTGGCAAGTGGTACCGCGCTGTTTTAAAATAACAGTTGGATTATAACCATCATAATAGTATTTCCATTTTTTTTTCAAAATTCAAAAAGGTCTCAGTTATAAATCTATATACATGTATTTCTGCCTCAACAAATAATGCAATTTCAAACAAAAATAATTCTCTTTTCGTAATCGCAGTTTTGTCTGGTTTTTTATTATCTTTATTGGGGGGGTTGTTGTTGTTGAAGTTTTATTTATTTTTTTATTCAAAAAGAGGCGAGGGAACCTCAACGTTAAGGTAAAAATAATCTTGACAAAATGCCACTTTCTTCTTGGGTTTTTAAAGACTTGTTTGCACTTTTAAATATAGTTATAAGAATATTATAGCCCAAAACAGCAATCGATGCATTAAAGCTAACCAAACAATTTCAACAGGTTTCTACCTTTTCAGCAGGTTTCCACCTTTGTCTCACAAACACAGCAAAGTGTCATGGAAATGTAATGCCCTCAATGTGTTTGAATAGGTTGCATTTAAAATTTATTTTGATTTAACTTTGTGCACTCTTCTTTTAAGTTATGGTAAAGGGAAGCAGTGGTTGTTCACATTGGTGCTTCTAAACAGTTAACACAAATGGAATTGCAGCAAAGAATCCTTTGGCATCTTATAGACTAACAGACGTTTTGGAGCATGAGCTTTCATGGGTGAATACCCACTTCGTCAGATGCATGTAGTGGAAATTTCCAGGGGCAGGTATATATATGCAAGCAAGCTAGAGATAACGAGGTTAGTTCAATCAGGGAGGATGAGGCCCTGTTCTAGCAGTTGAGGTGTGAAAACCAAGGGAGGAGAAACTGGTTTTGTAGTTGGCAAGCCATTCACAGTCTTTGTTTAATCCTGAGCTGATGGTGTCAAATTTGCAGATGAACTGAAGCTCAGCAGTTTCTCTTTGAAGTCTGGTCCTGAAGTTTTTTTGCTGCAGGATGGCCACCTTAAGGTCTGCTATAGTGTGGCCAGGGAGGTTGAAGTGGTCTCCTACAGGTTTTTGTATATTGCCACTCCTAATATCTGATTTGTGTCCATTTATCCTTTTCCGTAGAGACTGTCCAGTTTGGCCAATGTACATAGCAGAGGGGCATTGCTGGCATATGATGGCGTATATTACATTGGCGGATGTGCAGGTGAATGAACTGGTGATGGTGTGGCTAATCTGGTTAGGTCCTGTGATGGTGTCGCTGGTGTAAATATGTGGGCAGAGTCAGCATTGAAGTTTGTTGCATGGATTGGTTCCTGAGCTAGAGTTACTATGGTACGGTGTGTAGTCACTGGTGAGAATACGTTTCAGGTTGGCAGGTTGTCTGTGAGCGAGGACTGGCCTGCTACCCAAGGCCTGTGAAAGTGTGGGATCATTGTCCAGGATGGGTTGTAGATCCCTGATGATGCATTGGAGGGGTTTTAGCTGGGGGCTGTATGTGATGGCCAGTGGAGTCCTGTTGGTTTCTTTCTTTCTTTTACAGATCCAGACTAACACGGCTACCCCTCTGATACTTGACAAATGGAATTGGCATCACAAGCAAATTAACTCTAAAAAGCTTGGTTAAACTTATGCTACTCTTTTGCTAAAACAGAGTGCTCAGCGGGGGAAAGCAATACACCCCTTCTTAAAAGACAGTGAGCATCTATTCTAGCAGTTAAGCATTACATTTAGTAATGTAAATATTAGTAATGCACCTCGAGTAAAAATGAATGTCTACACAACAACTGCGAAAGTATAACTTGTGTTATAAAAGACTTGGCCTTCCATGACATTGGATTACTGAAAACAAGAAGAAATGTAAAACAAACAAAAAACGTTATGATGTAACTAGCTGTTTAAGGCTGAATCCCACAGACCAAAGAAAACAGAAGATATCACACCCCGAAGACACACGGAGATATCAACAGCCAGTACAGAAACCCCCAAGAATCAATTAAAAAAATGAAGTGCTTTCTAAATAAAAGACTGGTCAAATACACCTTAATCTACCATACATGGACAATTAAATTGGCAGTCAGCTAAAAAACGCTGTCAGTTAAGTTCAACTTGGCTACTGTGTAAAAGCAACTGTATTTTGTACTAATGCTATACATTATTTACAACGTGCATAACACCGCTAAACTGTTTAACCAACATGCAGGTAAAAATCAACAAACGAATGGCAGCAAACAACATGAAGGCAAGGAGAACCAAATTGGTAAAGAAATTAAGTTACAAGGTAACTACAAATTGGGTCAACATATTCCCTGGTCATACCAGTCACACTAGGGGGTCAGTGATACTGCATCCTAACTGAGGCACATTTTATTCAAAATAATCTTTTCCAGTGTCTGGAGACAAACTCTAAATCCTAACACAAGGGTATTTGATAAATTGGTTACTGTCCAATCAGTAGGTTGTCTGGAAGACAGCATCCATAAAAAACAACTGGATCTATATCCCCTACTGGTGTATCACTGAGCAGTGCAACCAATGGAACAAAGACGCTAGCCGGTCCTGCTTCCTGGCCAGTGAAGCTTACCGGAGAGTGACAACCACCAGTAACGGTAACCTATAACATCTCAATTGATTGGCCTCTTACCGTTGGTATGGCTACGTCCACCTTTTCATGTTCTCTGTATGTATAAATATCTTCTTGCTGTATGTTCCAACCTATGCAACTGATGAAGTGGGCTGGAGCCCACAAAAGCTTATGCTCAAATCAGTTTGTTAGTATCTAAGGCCTGGTCTACACTGGGGGGGAGGGTGTCGATGTAAGATACGCAACTTCAGCTATGGGATCGACGGCCGCGGCTCTCCCCATCGACTCCACTACCACCACTCGCCCTGGTGGAGTTCTGGAGTCGACGGGAGTGCGTTCAGGGATCAATATATCACATCTAGACGAGACGCGATATATCGATCCCCGATAAATCAATCGCTACCTGCCGATCCGGCGGGTAGTCTGGACGTACCCTACGGTGCCACAAGGACTCCTGTTCTTTTTGCCTATAACACTGATGGACAGTTCTGTGGAGTAACTAATTACAAGACATTTTTATATAGTGTCACTACTCCAAATTTCTGTTTTACTTCTCAAATACATAGCACAGTGGGACACACTGTAATAATGCCTATCCCAGTATTTCAAAAGACTTGGCTTACTGCTAATAATGATAGTAACTGTAATTGCCCTAATAGGAGTGTGTTGCTATCTGCAGTAACACAAGGGCCAAACTACAATACTAGATTGAAAAAGGCTTGTTATGCTTGACTATAAGGAGGTGTCATATGTACACACACATACTCTCTCTCTATATATATACACATTACAAATATATGCACCATATCCATATTACTCATATATATTAATTATTGGAGAATGCCTCTAAAGCTCAATCATAAAACTACATTCCTCAGTCATGGTCCCAGGCCTAACGTTCCCGGGCCCACCATAAGGGAAAATAAAATCCATCAATCAGTTGTATGAGGCAATGTGAAAACTAAGGGACAGATGGGGCATGAATATGTGGATGATAAAGTAAGGTAACCACATAACAGTGTTTAGCCCACGTGGTCATCTTCAATCCATTCATTATGCTTTTCTTGGATGATGGCTAAACACCATCCCCATAAAAAGACAAAAAGTGGGGGACTGTAGTAGGCAGAGGGCCTGAAACATAAGGCCATATATCAGAGGCCTAGTATGAAGCCTGAGGCCTGGGCTAAAGTAGTCAAAACTTTGCTGCTATAAAGCAAAGTTAAGTTCTGAGCAAGAGGCAGGCCCTGCTCACAGAATCGGGAAAGAACTGGGCTGATATTGCAGAAACACGTTCCTAAGTAGTGCTAGGCATCAGAATATATATGCAAACACATTCCAGAAAGATGGTACCAGAACAGCTCGATAAAGATAAGAGGAACACACTGATCCATCTTAAGGATAAGGTCAGGATGACAGCATGACGGATAGAGATGTTTTGATCAAACCAACGCATACAAGGTAATGAGTGGCACCCTAATAGGTCAGAGGGTGGCACCCTGATGTGTCAGGGGCAATCCATAATTTGTTGGTCTGGTGTATAAAGATGTATCTGAGAGGGAGTGTCTTTGGTCAGGCTAGGGAGCAGTGGAAAGTCCCACCACTGACTTACCTGCGTCCATTGTCATGGGCATCCATGTCTTAATATCGTTGTAGAGTCTGCCAGGTGCTATCACCGGGCTTCGCCGACAGTAAACCTGGCCAGGTGCCTTTGCTACTAAGCCAGGTCTTATGATTTTATGGGGCAGTTTGACCGGAGCCTGCTGTATGGGCTGTCTAGCCAGAGCCAGTGCAGCACATAGCAAGAACACATGCACGCAGCTGAACATCTGACAACAAAGGGCTTGCGGAAACTTCAGAAGGAAATTAACAGGAAGGGCTAAACAATGGGAGGAGGGAACCCTATTTCCAGGTGAACAACAAAGGCCTCTTCTGATCTTGGTGGAGGTGCAAAGAAACATCCTGGCATCCTTCACCGAGGAAGTAAATTGACATGGGGGTTGCTTCATAAGTACATAAGAATGGTCATACTGGGTCAGACCAATGGAAGGAAGGAATTCCCACTTCCCAGGCTTCCCGGTGGCTGAACATTGCCCACTTGCCCAGGTGCAGTATGGGCGAGGTGGGGCTGCTTTTGTCTAAAACCTCAGGAGTTGGCCACTGCTGGAGAAAGGAGACCTGAGCCAATGGAGCAGTGGCCAGATAATTATTATGTAACACCAAGAGGCCCTATGAACTACAGGGCCTCCAGGCACTTGGTGCTGCACAGACAAGGAGTAACAAACAACCCTGCCCTTAGGAGATCACAGTCTAAGTGTGATTATTGGGGTTACTCTGTATCTCAAGCCCTTAGGGCGCCTGTAGCGTGCCCGGTGTGCCATGTCTTAGCGGCAAGCACTATAACTGCTTCAACAGCTGGGCCTTGTAGGCATTAGCCTTGGGCTGGCTCTACAGTTTTCGCCACCCCAAGCAGCGCACAGAATTGCCGGCGTGGACGGGCGGGGCAGTCCCTGTGCCCTTAGGGCAGCCCCTGTGCCCTTTGGGCGACAGCCGCATTTCCACGACGGCGGCAATTCGGCGGCAGCTTCTATGTTTAGCTGAAGCCGCCACGGACAGCTAAACACAGGGACTGCCCCCCTCGCCTGCCCCCACCCGCCCTCTGCGGCGGCAATTTGGCACGCTGCTTGGGACCAAAACAACAGGGACTGCTGCCCTTTACAGAATGCCGCCCCCAGCACCAGCTTGGGATGCTGGTGCCTGGAGCTGGCCCTGCTGGTAGGAAAGGGAAGGGTGCTCAGAGGCACAGAGACTTAAACATTCACAGTTCAGCGTGAGCAACAGCAGTTTCCATTTGGGCCCCTGGCGCATCCAGACGAGAACCAGAGCTCTGCAAGCCTTGTCCTCAGCGTGCCCGCTCCAGCCCAGCCTCCATTCAAGCAAATCAACACCTGCGGCATTCCAAGCCAGGCTCAGCTAGTGTCTCTCATTGGGGCCCCTCTGCCCTGGCTCCTTGCCCAGCCACAGCTGCTCCCATCCACACTTCACACAGTCCTCCCCCTAGCTGTACACCTGGCACTCCCAGCCTGGTCCCACAGTCTCCGGGCTCCTCTGGGCCCGGCCACCATCCGGCTCGGGACCTTTCTCCTTTTCTTGGCTGGGGACGGCCGGGTTGGGTGGGAAGGAGGCTGCTGCGAGTGGTAGTCCCCTGCTGGGCAGATCCATCACAGACAGAAACCAGACAGAGCAAGGGTGGAAGAGGAAGCAGCTCGCCCACGGTGGCACAACAGGTTAGCAGCAGGGCCAGGAGCAGCACCCAGGGCTCGGACTCCTCGTCCTTGGCCATTGGAGCACACACCCTCCCACTCTGGACCCTGGGTGCTAGACATGTCTCTGTCACCTTCCCCCGGAGCTATATTGAGGTGTGATTCACTGGCTCCGGGGGTGGCACGCCCAACTGCTGCATGTCCTAGGTGAGTGACGACAATTGCAGGTGTCAGGTAAATCCCCATCCCCTTTTGGCACAAGAATAATTCCTCCCATGCCCGGCTCTCTGGGAGCTCGGCCAAACCGTGGAAATTTGCTGGGTTCCCCACTCCCCTGCTTCCTGAAGCCAAGTGTTGTCCTCAGGCAGATAGCTCTATAAAAGCAGCCTGGAGAGGCAGATCCATCCAGAAGGCTCCTCTACAGCTGACTCCTGCTCACTGGCCCCAGCAAGACCCTCCTCCATCTAACCATGGCAAAGGCAGCTGGGCTTGTCTGCGCGCTTCTCCTGCTGGCTTCGTTCTGCTGCCAGAGCCTGGCTCAGAGTGAGTACAGGTGCCCCCTCCATGGGGAGACGAGAGCTGGGTCAGGGAGCACCATGGCATCTCAGTGTAGGGTCAGATGTGGGGAGGTGCCAGGGCATCCTTGGGGTGCGGAGGGCAGACCTCACAGAGACACAACAGATGTAGGGCCTGGGCCCGCTCTCACTTGGGTGTCTAGCTGGAGTGACTCCAATGGAGCTGCCAGGACGTGACACATGTGTAGTGAGCAGCCAATTAGGCTCAAGCATTGGTCCCTGTATCGCGGTGGCAGAATGAATATGGTGCCTGGCTTCCTGCTGATGGGCACCTTGGGTGGCATCCCAACTCTGCAAGCAGTGGCCATGTTATTCTGGTGGTTATTCTAGTTGTTCTATACCTGCGCTCTGCCTGGGGATCAATTACAAGAGGGGAAAACCAGGCCTTGTGGGTTTTAAATGTTCTTGAGGTGCTGTTTCATGCACCATATACTGGGGAACAGCATGAGAGAATTCCACGCTCGTAAAACTAAACTGGCTCTTTATTACGAGACCTATTTACCGACCTGCTGCAGGCATTCTCAGGGGTGGCTCTAGGCACCAGCAAAGCAAGCACCTGCTTGGGGCAGCCCAATTGCAGGGGCGGCAGGGATCCAGCATGGGAGCTGAGAACCAACAGGGGGCCCTGGGCACTGTAGTTCCTTGGTTAGATCCCTGCCTATAAAGCCAGCCCTGGAGCAGGGAAAGAACTACATTTCCCAGCATTCCCTTGGCCACTACCAACAGGAAAGGAAGGGGTGGGACATCATGCTGCAGCTTGCTGTGAATGGAGAGCTGCACAGTGAAGGGTAGTGATACCATATTTTAACATTCAAAAAATTGTACACTCCATGGGGAGGGAGGGTAGCCCCACCCTGCCACCATCCACTCCCTCTGACTGCCCCCCACAGAAACCCTAACCCATCCAACCCCCTCTTCTCCCTATCCCCTGATCACCCCCTCCCAGGACCCTGCAGCTAACTGCCCCTTGGCACCCCACCCCTATCTAAGCCTCCCTTCTCCTTGTCCCCTGAGTGCCCCCTCCTAGGACCCCCCCAGCTTGGGATTCCCATGCCTATGCAGCCGCTGCCTGTCCCCTGACTGCCCCCCCAACCCCCTGACCCATGTAACCCCCCCTTCTCCTTGCCCCTGACTGCCCCCCTGAACCACCGCCCATCCAACCCCCCCTGCTCCCTGTCCCCTAACTGACTCCTGGGATCCTCTGCCCCTTATCCAACCCCCTCTGCTCCCCACCCTCTTACCATGGCGCTCAGAGCACCAGGACTGGCAGCCATGCAGCCTGGCTGGAACTGGCCATGCCGCCATGCAGTCTAGGGCACTGGCGGCTCTCGCAGCCGCGCTGCCTGGCAGGAGCTTGCAGCCCACTGCCCAGAGCGCTGGCAGCATGGTGAGCTGAGGTTGTGGGGAAGGAGCAGCAGGGAAGGGGCTGGGGGCTAATATCCCCGGCCAGGAGCTCAAGGGCCAAGCAGGACAGTCTTGTGAGCTGGATGTGGCTCGCAGGCCATAGTTTTCCCACCTCTGCCTTAGACGAATAATCCATCATGAGGTTTGTGTGCGTCTCCCCTAATCAGGATGAATTAGCACCGTTTGACTGTATTCACTAAATACTGAGTTTAAGGGATTTACACGCTCCCCCCATGAAGCTGGAAGAGCTTATCAATTTTTTGAAGTGGACCAGGACTGCAGCTAGGGCTCTGAAATGACGCTTCAGCTTAAAGGTTCCATTAAACTGACCTTTCAGCTGTGAGGGACTGCCTGAAGCACAGTAGCTAATGGTCTGCTTTACTGATGCCTGAAAAACGGCATAGGGAAATTTTATGTTCATATTTGAGATGGGGACTTTAAAACTACTAGTATCACAGAGGCCAGAACTAGTGGTGCTGCATGCCCTGGCTTGAAGTGATTTCCATTATATACAGGGTTTACAGTTTGGTTCAATGGCTCTCAGCAGCCCCACTATTAAAATTGTTCCAGCGGCCCTGACTAGTATAATTTTCTTCAAACTTGGCTTCTTGCATGGACTGCAGGGAAATTTAGAAATCAAGCCAAATTCAAAGTTTCTAGCCAAATCTATGCAATAGTTACTTGAATGCAACATTCCAATTGGAGTATCTGGGTAACGTACTTTTCCAGTGGTCTGATAAATCAAACACCTGAAACAGTTATGCTCAGTCTTCACCTTTGGGCTGAGACCAAGCACAGAATTTGTGACCGCTGATAAGCAACTGAGAAAGAGGGATATGACTGCAAGTTAGAACCCAGTCTTAACCCTTGCAGATGCAACCAGACGTGCTATAATGAATATAGATGTCCTCTCTCTCTTAGCTTGTAAGCTTGGTCAGTCCATTTTCCAAGCATTTCCTCAATGTGAATCATCCACCTTTCCTTGTCAATTGAACAGAGGGCAACAAAAATGATTAAGGGGCTGGAGCACATGACTTATGAGGAGAGGCTGAGGTAACTGGGATGTTTAGTCTGCAGAAGAGAAGAATGAGGGGCACTTGATAGCTGCTTTCAACTACCTGAAAGGGGGTTCCAAAGAGGATGGATCTAGACTGTTTCTCAATGATAGCAGATGACAGAACAAGGAGCAAAGGTCTCAAGTTGCAGTGGGGGAGGTCTAGGTTGGAGATTAGGAAACACTATTTCACTAGGAGGGTGGTGAAGCACTGGAAATGGGTTCCCTAGGGAGGTGGTGGAATCTTCTTCCTTAGAGGTTTTTTAAGCAGGCTTGACAAAGCCCTGGCTGGGATGATTTAGTTGGGGATTGGTCCTGCTTTGAGCAGGGGGTTGGACTAGATGATCTCCTGAGGTCCATTCCAACTCTGATAGTCTATGAAGATAGAAGGAGAAGTGACTGGATCAATTTCTTGCCACAAGCCCCTGGGACCTATTTTCAGGCTATGCAAATTGGCTGCCCTAGTCTGCACCCGCCCCTCAGCCCTGGCATGAGGCAGACCCACACCAGCTCCCCTCAGGCCCTGCGCCCCTAGCACTGGCATAGGGATGAATTTACCTGTGTGCCTATTGGGCAGGATCTCCCTCTCATGTACGCTAATGTCACTCGGATGCGTCCATGGGGGGTCACTCCTGATTCCCTGCAGCAGTAGCAAGCCCTTTCAGCCTAACACGCAGACAGAGCTACCTGGAGTGACTCTGGATTCACACCAGAATCCACTGAGCTAACTAGAGTGACTCTGGATTCACACCCGGATCAGTGAGAGCAGAGACAGGCTGGGCAAAGACACCAGAGCTTATTACTGAGATACTGCCACCATCTGGGCCACGCTTCCTCAGGATCCCCTCAGGCAGCCTCTGTGGGCTCCATTAGCTGCTCACATGAGTGAGTATGGCCCGGCCGGGCTCACAGGGATCAAACTAATGAAAGAGAATATGGAGTCCTGGTGACATCATATAGTGCAATGCACTGAAATGGCAGGACTGTGCCAGGCCATTACCCTGGTGCGCAGTGCATGTGGGGGGAGTCCCAATTGTGTGCGATGTACAAAGGCCTAGGCGGGGTTGGGACCACCTGCTCTAGGGCTGACCCAGTCCAGCTCTCCTCCTCTGTCCTGGGTTTGGGGAAGGGTCACCCTCATCCATGGAGCTTTCCTGTTCTGTTAGGAGGCTCTGCTGCGCCAGAGAAGTGCTGCTTCAAATTCCAGAAAACGAAGCTCAAGAGAGACAACATAGTCAGCTGTTACCCCATCAGTCCAGTGTGCCCTCAGCCAGCCGTGATGTGAGTATCCTCCAGCGCAGGGCCGCTGGGAATACCGGTGGGGACAGAGAGAGGGTGGGTGGGCAGGGGACTGAGGCAGATGGGGAAGGAGGGGATTAGATAGCAGGGAACCAGGTAACAACAAAGGGAGGTGACGGGGAGAGGATCAATGCTATGAGCTAGCATCAGAGCCAGCTGATGCAGCTGCACAGACGAGGGCTCCTTCCAGATGCTGGGACTCCCTGTAGCTGAATGCCCCTGGGCTTTCCTGCTGCTCCCTGGGGCCACCTGGTGCAGGAAGGACCATAAAGTGGGTCTGGATTAAGTGGTGCCATGTCTCTGGGCACCCCAGGATGTCTCACCACCCAGACACTAGACTTAATGATAAGGAGTCTGGTGGCACCTTAAAGACTAACAGATTTATTTGGGCGTAAGCTTTCATGGGTAAAATACCCACTTTTTCAGATCCATGGAGTGAAAATTACAGAGGCAGGTATAAATATACTGACACACAAAGAGAAGAGAGTTACCTTACAAGTGGAGAACCAGTGTTGACAGGGCCAATTCGATCAAGGTGGATGTGATCCACTCCCAGTAACTGATGAGGAGGTGTCAATACCAAGAGAGAGAAAATTGCCTTTGTAGTGAGCCAGCCACTCCTAGTCCCTATTCAAGCCCAAAGGGCCACCGGCCTCCTCGTTGTTTTTGTGGATACAGACTAACAGGGGCACCCCTCTGATACTTAATGACGAGTGGTTATTTAAAACCAGTTTCATCAACCAAAGGCTTTGTTTAATCCCAAGAGATCAGCCACACACCCGGGCCAATATATAATTCAGATTTTACCCAGTAATCAATCCTTTAGCATCCAATACCCAAAGGTTTATTTATAAGAGAAAAGAACGAGGTGAGAGTTAAAACAGTTAAAGGATTGAAGTACACACAAATGTTGCAGAGTTCTTGTATCAGGTTTGTAGCAGTGATGTCACACTGCTGGCTTGTTCAGTCTCTAGTAACGTCCAAACAATGGGCAGGTCCTCAGTCCATTGACTGGACGCTCCTTTTAGAGGCAAAATGGAGATGCTTCCAAGGGTTTGTATGGGGAAGGGCAGCTCTCAGTCTTAGTCTGTGGAAAAGTACAGGCACAAGATGGAGTCCAGAGTCACATGGGCTCATCACATGTCCTTTGATGGTTAAAATGTCCACGGAAAGGCCCATCCGGCAGGAATAAACTTCTTCTGTGGCCCATTGTGTTCATTAAAGAGCCATCTACTTGAATGGACCATTCACAAAGTAGCTGACCAGACTGGATGCAAATTACCTTGTGGGTGTTACCCCAGGAGCAAACAAGTTTGAACAGTGGTACATAGTCACTATTCATAACTTCAGCTACAAACGTGATACATGCATACAAACAGGGATAATCACGGTTAGCAAACCGTGACTTTTCCACTGACAGTTTACATGACATACCTCATATACGATTTGTTGCAATTCTAGAACAGTTGTAGCACCAGTGATCACCACACATATTTTAATCATGGGGAGGAATAGGGAGTTGGGGTAGGTGGGACAGACTGCCAGGGTGGGAAGGAGTTAACAGCTTGTACTCATGTCCCTGTCACTGACCTGTAACCTGGCTGGGCCATCACAGGTCTGTACTCCAGCTGGGCTGTCTGGGATCCCCCTGAACAGGATAGCAGTGCTGACCCATTGCACCCACTTCCTGCCCTGGGGGCCACTTTGGTCAGGGTTTCACGCCTGGGTTTTGTACCCTCACCCCACCATTGCCGTCTCCTGGCTGATTCACTGTTTTCCTTCGTAGATTCAAAATGAAAGAAGGCCAAGAGATCTGTGCCAAGCCTGACAGACCCTGGGTGCAAGAATACCAGAAATTTCTCATCTAGGCTAGTAAAGCCTGAGGGCCACTGGGAGACAAGCCAGGAGCTCCCGGTCGCAGGCGCAGCTCGCTTCCTGAGCACATGTTTCGTGGCACAAGGGAATCCGCTTTAAGCTTCATATAGCATGCATGTTCCTGTCTTGCATCTGCAATTATATAATCACCCTCTGCTGTGCTGAATGCTGGTTCATAGCTGTGGTTATTCTGACATGGTGCCTTGAGAGAATGACGGGACAGGGGCCCTGTAACAGGGAGGGGGCTGTTGTCCCAGATGTCTGTCCCATGATGGAATTCATCTAGTAGCAACCTCTAGGAGCAAAATGTTCTTCACTCAAGGGATTTCCACTGCCTCTCTTTACCCCTCCGCGGAGCCACCTTCCTGAGCACCCTCAGGAAGCACCCTCTGCTGAGATGTCCCCGCCTGCTGTGATTGCCTAATTTGATTTATAGCATCAATAAAAATCCCAACTGCGGAAGCAGCAACAGAGTCTGTTGGTCCGGTTGTCGCTTGTTAAAAGCCACTCTCATGTGCCATTCAGACCTCATACCCACAAACAGCACAGGGTGAAGCTGGGTTACTCCTGTGAAGCCCCAATGAGCAGAAATAACCAAGCCAGCTCTAGTATGTGTCCAGTTGCTATCGTCTCAGTGCCCCTTGTGACGATGTGGTTCTGGCGGGACCCAACTGAGAGTGCCAAATCAGGACCAATTGCTCAAACAGGGCAGTCACAGCCCAAGGCTGGGGTTTTTCCACCTCTAAGGCAAACCAAACCAGCCAGACAAAAATGACTTCGGTTTCAACCCCACTGGCTAACACGAGTCACACAAGCAATTTCCTTAGACACTCCAGTCTCCCAGTATCCCACCAGTCCCACACGTCCTGGGGATGAATGGTTATGAAAACCAACACCCCAGTAAAGAAAAAAAGTTCTCTCGATCCCAAAGACCAAGCCCCAGACCCAGGTCAATATACACATCAGATCTTACCCACAAATCACGCTGTTCCAATCCTTTAGAATCTAAAATCTGAAGATTTATTCGTGAAAGGAAAAAGATAGAGATGAGAGCTAGAATTGGTTAAATGGAATCAATTCCATAAGTATGGCAAGTTCTTAGTTCAGGCTTGTAGCATGATGGAATAAACTGCAGGCTCAAATCAAGTCTCTGGAGTACATCCCCCGCGCTGGGATGGGTCATCAGTCCCTTGTGTAGAGCTTCAGCTGTAGCAAAGTCCCTCCAGAGGTAAGAAGCAGGATTCAAGACAAGATGGAGATGAGGCCTCTGCCTTATGTAGGCTTTTCCAGGTGTAAGACATTCCTTTGTTCCTACTGTGGAAAGTTACAGCAAAATGGAGTCTGCAGTCACATGGGCCAGTTTCTCCACACTCTGCTGAGTCACAGGGCGACTCTGCTGAGTTACAGGCGTATCTGCCTCTCTTGATGGGTCAATTGTTGTAGCTTAATGGTCCTTAATGGGCCATCAAGCAGGCTAAGCAGAGCTACCACCCACTTGTCTGGGATCTTTCCCAGTAACACAGCACAAGTTTGAAATACAGATAGCATACAGCCAATATTCATAACTTCAGCTACAAAATGATACAGACTTACAGACAGCATAATCATAACCAGTAACCCGTAACCTGGTTTTAGATACTTTATATGACCCCCTTTACATAGGATTTGGTGCCACTACAGGATTTTGGTTGCAACCCATGTTCTATACAGTCCCAGTTTATATCAATAACGTCACACCCCTAAACTAGAGAGGAAAAATCTCTCCAGGTGCTCCTGTGAGGCGGGGAAGCAAGAACATAAGAAAAGACGCATAGTTGGGCCCTAGGGTGTCCAGCCTCTTAAACTAGCCCGGACAAACAGACAGTAGGGAACAGACTAGAGGGGGTCTTACAACAAAATTTTGGGTGGCCTCAGAGTGCAGCTACCAACCCTTGCTGGTGGCCGCTCTGACACCTTTCCCTAAAATACTTCATTAACTTTAGGAAAAACAAACAAATGCACAGATCCACACAAATCATTGTCATTTATTTACGTAGGGGTTTTTTTGCAGATTCCATAATAAACATAATGCTGTGAAAAGTGATATTTTTATGTTTGTTAATATCACTTTTCCCAGCACACTTGCTGGCTAGCCGGGAGGCTGTGGAAAATGATAAGCGATATTAACAGCCATACCCATCTCACTCTTTCCAGCCTCCAGTGTGCGGTGAGAAGTGATACTTGCATGTTTGTTAATATCACTTTTCTTAGCAAGCCCCAGGATAAATTAAGCCCTGGGTGGGAGAGGGGGTTGGATGGGGGGCCAAAGTGATGGCAGGATGGATGCGAGGCTAGGGGAGGCAGCTGGAGCCCAGATGGGGGATGGATGGAGGGTCAGTAGAGGCAGCAGGAGCCTGGGGCAATGTGGGGGGGTGAGCCCCACCACTGCAGAGCTGGCAGTCGGAGCCCACTGCTACATGGATGAGGCCAGGAGTCAGCACCCAGGGCTGGCTCCAGCCAGCAGGAGCCCAGGATCAGAACCTGAAGACAGGGTCACATGACCAGAGTCGGAGGTCAGCACGTGCTCCTGGATCCAGGGGTCGATGCCCAAAGCCCCGGGACCAGGCTTCCGAAGTCCTGCCGCTGGAGCCTGCTGCCCAACCACCACAGGGCTGGAGCCCAAGCGCCCCCCCCACCCCCAAATGTGGGTCGAGAATTCACCTTCTTCCTGCAGAAGAAAGGGCAGAGAGGGATAGCTCAGTGGTTTGGGCATTGACCTGCTAAACCCAGGGCTTTGAGTTCAGTTCTTGGGGGGGCCACTTAGGGATCTGGGGCAAAAATCAGTACTTGGTCCTGCTACTGAAGGCAGGGGGCTAGACTCAATGACCTTCTGAGGTCCCTTCCAGTTCTAGGAGCTAGGTGTATATCTCTAAATATAAAAGCATTGTGCCCCCCTGCCTCCAGAGGTGGTTCGAGGAGGGGCTGATTCTTGCCACAGCTGAGAAATGCTGGTGTGGTTTGCATGCTGTTTTAATTCAGCAACTCAGGAGTTAATACTATTGCGACGGGAATGGACACACATTGGCTGAGACGGTGCCCAGCCCTGAGCCCCTCCACTGGCTTTGTGAGCAGAAAGCAGCCGGTTTCCCCCTGCCGAGGATTCCCTCATCACAGAGGAGTCCCCGGTGCACGCAGAGCTCCTACCCCGCCCCCTGCCGCCCTACCCGAAGGGGAATGGCTGGAGAGACTGAATGCTGGCAGCTCATGGCTAGCAATGGCCCCTCAGAGCTTATAGCTGGCCACATAGACACCATCCCCAAAGCAGAACTGGCCCCAGGGGCACGGAGCCACAACCGGCCCCCACTGTAGGCTGCGTATGTGAGTATCTGGGCCTCACATGCCTGCTGCCTTGTCACTGCCTGGAAGCAGCTGGAACAAACCAAATGCTGGACCTGTGGGGTGTGATTCAGCCGGGGGGTGTCTCGAGGTGCCTCCATGCGGGCTATGGCAGGAAGCGATCTGGGAGCTTCGACTAGACCCCCCCTGCTTTGCTCCTTGCAATCATGGTAGAAGACCACCACACCGACGCTCTGTCAGTGCTAGGTCTTGGCTATCTGCTGACCTATCTGCTGAGCAGGTCCAAAGGGGCTGGCCTGCATCGGGATCAGGTTTAACCAGGCAGTTTACAGCTGCTTGGCGCCTGGCACCAGGCAGTGCCCTGAGCTTGCCTCAATCAGCTTCCGGTAGTGTCTGTAAACGACCGAGCTCTAGCCCTGCTCTGGAAATAAGCCATGGATTTTGGAAAAGAAAGCAAAACATGCAGCGACTTGGCAGTTTAGTGGCCTCTGAGGGAAGACGAGGCAGCTGGTGTGCACCGAATGAGAAGCTGGCATCCGCTGGGACTCCCTGGACAAATGCTTAATTCCGTGTAAACACAGAAAGATGATTCCAAGTAATTCAGCAATCCGCGCTCTCAGCCGCTCCCAGGCGGCTGCAGCCTTCCAGCCAGATGGCTGAGAGCTTGCCCCTGAAACCCAGCGCTGGGAAAGGCTCCCCAGAGACTCCCTGGGTGCACAGCTGTCCCTGGGGCGAGACAACAAGCACAGCTTCCCTAGAGCTGTTGGCTATTGGGGGATAGAGTGAAACCGTGGGTTGGAACAACCAGGCAGGGCGGGCGGGGGGATAGGATCCTGGAGCACCATTCCGGCCAGGCCTTGCGTTAAGGAGCATGAAGGCAGCTCCTCCTTCTGCAGGGGCTGGGTGAGCTGGAGGGCTGGCCCGGTGAGGATCACATGGCTTCTCTGCTGCTCTCAGGCACCAAGCCCTGAAGAAAGCTTCTGGTGCGAGAAAATCTTCCTTGTAAACAGGGACATTTAAGGCTTTGGTGCTGAGTGAGCCAAACAGCTGGAGAAAGTGAAGGGTTTAGGTGTCACGCCAGGTGGTTTCCATGTGTGGGTTTCTTGACGGTGTTCACTGCATTGACAGAGCCTCTCGAAGAGCTCCCATCTAGCCACCAAGGCCCAGTAGCCCAGACTCCCCTTATCTCCCCGTCCTAGGCCAGCAAGATATTTCTCCCTAGGCTTATCAATGAACATGAGAATGGCCAGGCTGGGTCAGAGTAACAGTCCATCTAGCTGAGTTTCCTTCCTTCCAACAGTGGCCAGTGCCGGGTGCCCCAGGGGGAATGAACAGAACAGGTAATCATGGAGTGATCCATCCCCTGCCGTCTGCTCCCTGTTTCTGGCAGTCAGAGGCTCAGGGACATTCACAGCATGTGGCTGTGTCCATGACTATCCTGGCTAATAGCCATTGGTAGAACTACCATCTAGGAATTTATCGACTGCTTTTTTGAAGGTCATTATTGTTTTGGCCTTCACAACATCCCCTGGCAAGGAGTTCCACAGGTTAATTGTGCATCGTATGAAGTATTTTCTTATGTTTATTTAAACCTGCTGCCTGTTAATTTCATTGGGTTATCCTCAGGGCTGGCTTTAGCAAGTGCAGGGCCCGATTCGTATTCACCCAGCGGTGCTCCAGGTCTTCCGTGGCACTTCGGCAGCGGGTCCTTCACTCGCTCCAGGTTTTCGGCGGCACTCAAGGACCCACCTCCGAAATGCCGCCAAAGACCTGGCGCGAGTGAAGGGCCCGCTGCTGAAATGCTGCCAAAGACCCCCCTGAGCACTGCCAGGTGAGTAAAAATTAAAAAGGCGCCAGCACGGGGCCCAATTCCAGGGAATTGGGCGAATTGGCCTAAAGCTGGCCCTGGTTACCCTATTTTTTGTGCTACTTAAACGGGTAAATAACACTTCCCTAATCATGTGATCAGGCACCAACTAAATATCAGTAAGAAATGGGGGAAGGACTCAGTGACCCCCAAATGCCCCCTTCCAACCCAAATAAGTCTAGGAAAGACAACACTGGAGGGTGAAAATGGAAATTTTTCTACTAGGAAGTTGTATAAGACGCTCATGATAAAACTCATGAAACTTGCCTCATTTTGTATTTCGTCTGCGAACCCCAAACTCAGGCAGGTCATAAGCACTTAAGAACGGTCAGATCAAAGATCCATCTAGCCCAGTGTCCTAGTGTCTTCTGACAGCAGCCAATGCCAAATGCTTCAGAAGGAATGAACAGAACAGGGCAATTATAGAGGGATAATTATTTATATTTGTTTTAAACCTGCTGCCTATTAATTTCATTGGGTGCCGCCCTGGTTCGTGTTACGTGAAAGGGTAAACAACACTTCCTTATTCACTTTCTCCGCACTATTTGTGATTTTATAGACCTCTAGTTATCTCTTAGTCATCTCTTTTCCACACTCAATAGCACCGTCTTTTTAATCTCTCCTCATCTGAAATCTGTTCCATACCCTTAATTTTTCTTTCCCTTCTCTGTACCTTTTCCAAATCTAATATATCTTTTTTGAGATGAGGCAACCAGATCTGTACGCAGTGTTCAAGGTGTGGGCAAACAATGGGTTTATATAGAGGCTGTGACAAAGTTCCTCCTCTACCTTGGTGGGTCCTGCGCTTACTGGAGGATTTGCTCACCTCACAGATTCATCCTGTGGGTCGGGAAACAGCCCAGAGAATTTCCCCTCTGGTAGAAGCCACAGTCCGGGTCAATTCCTCCTGTGTTTGATCAGGAGTTTGGAGATTTGGGGGGAACCCGGGCCCGCCCTCTACTCCAGGTTCCAGCCCAGGGCCCTGTGGATTGCACCTGTCTATCGTGCCTCTTGTAACAGCTGCATGACAGCTACAACTCCCTGGGCTACTTCCCCATGGCCTCCTCCAATCACCTTCTTTATCCTCATCACAGGATCTTCCTCCTGATGTCTGATAACACTTATACTTCTCAGTCCCCCAGCAGGATGCCTACTCACTCTCAGCTTCTTGCACGCCTCTTGCTCCCAGTTCCTCGCATGCACTTCCTCTCCTTTGGCTCCCTCTGACCTGAGGGAAGTGAGCCCTTTTATAGCAACAGAGGGGCCTTAATTAGAGTCAGGTGGTTAACAGCCTTACCTGACTCTCAGCAGGTTAACTGGAGTCAGGTGTTCTCATTAGCCTGCAGCAGTCTCTGCTCTGGTCACTCAGGGAACAGAAAACTGCTTATCCAGTGGCCAGTATATCTCCCTTCGACTACTCTGCTGTTCCCCACTGGCCTGGGTCTAGCACAAGGCATTATGATATTTTCTATCATGTTATCTATCCCTTTTCCTAATGGTTCCTATTGTTCTGCTCGCTTTTTTGCTGCTGCTGCACAGTGAGCGGATGTTTTCAGAGAACTAGCCACAATGATTCCAAGAACTTTCTTGAGTGGTAACAGCTCATTTAGAAACTATCATTTTATATGTATAGTTGGGATTGTGTTTTCCACTGTGCATTACTTTGCATTTATTAACATTGAATTTCATCTGCCATTTTGTTGTCCAATCACCCACTTTCGCGAGTTCCCTTTGTAACTCTTCGTAACAGCTTTGGACCTAACTATCTTGAGTAAATTTTAATTATCAGCAAGCTTTGCCACCTGTCTGTTTGCGCCTTTCTCCAGCTCATTTATGAATATGTTGAACAGCATAGGCCTCAGTACAGACCCTGGTATTAACTTGTCTCCACTGTGAAAACTGAGCATTTATTCCTACCATTTGTTTCCTGTCTTTTAACTATAGTTACTGATCCATGAAAGGACCTTCCCTTGTATCCCATGACAGCTTACTTTGCTTAAGAACCTTTCGTGTTGGACCTTGTCAAAGGCTTTCTGAAAGTCTAAGTGCATTACATCAACTGGATCACTCTTGTCCACATGCTTGTTGACCCCCTCAGAGAATTCTAATAGATTGGTGAGGTGTGATTTCCCTTTACAAAAGCCATGTTGACTCTTCCCCAACGTATTGTATTCATCTATGTGTCGGATACTTCTGGGCTTTACTATAGTTTCAATAAATTTTACTGGCACTGAAGTTAGGCTTATTAGCCAGGAATTGCCAGGATTGCCTCTGGAGTCTTTCTCAAAAATCAGCGTAACATTAGCTATCCTCCAGTCATCCAGAACAGAGGCTGACTTAAGCAATAGGTAACGTACCAGTTAGCAATTTTTCAGTTTCACATTTGAGTTCCTTAAGACTTCATGTGTGAACACCATCTGGACCATTGCTGTTTAATTTATCAATTTGTTCCAAAACCTCCTCTAATGACACCTCAGTCAATTTGTCATCTGAAAAGAATGGCTCAGAGGTGGAAATCTCCATCTCAGCGTCTGCAGTGAAGACCAGTGCAAAGAATTTGTTTAGCTTTTCCACAACAGCCTTTTCTTCTTTGAGTTCTCTGTCAGCACCTCAGTAGTCCAGTGGTCCTACTGACTGACAGACTTCCTGCTTCTGACATACTTAAAAACATTTGCTGTAAGTTTTTGTATCTTTCTAGTTGCTTTTCAAATTCTTTTTCAGCCTAACTTGATTTGTCAGATTTTATGCTCCTTTCTAATTTCCTCACTCAGATTTGTCTTCCAATTTTTAGAAGATGTCTTTTTACCTTTAACTACCTCTTTTACTCTGTGGTTTAGCCGTGGTGATAATTTTTTTTTGGTCCTGTTTACTGTTTTTTGGAGATATATTGGGTTGAGCTGTTTTTAAATAGTTGCAATGCAGTTTGCAGGCATTTCACTCTGGTGACTGTTCCTTTTAGTTTCCCCTTAACTAGCCTCCTCATTTTTGTGTAGTTCTCCTTTTTTAAGTTAAATGCTACTGTGGAGGGTTGCTTTGGTATTTTTCCCTCTACAAGCATGTTAAATTTAATTACATTACGGTAGCCATTACCAAGCAGTGCTGCTATATTCATCCCTTGGACCAGATCCTGTGCTCTACTTCTCCTCTCAACATAAGAACATAACATGAGAACATATGTGCCACCATGGCATCACCATGGCTCCACTGTAGGGGTATCTACCACTTGAGCCAATGGAGTGACTGGTTGCAGTAGAAGACTGTTATCATCCATGATGACCTGGTGCTAGAGGGGGACAGAGACACCCACTTTGCCAATGGGTTTCACAGCTATTTGCTGAGGGCAGAGGGATGGTGCCACTCAGGACTCCTGGGTTCAGTTACAGGTTCTGTAAGGGAGTGTGTGACCTTTCTTCTCCTGCCACACAGCCTGTCCCTGAAACCTTCTCCTCCGATCCCTGTCTCCCCAGCTTCTGCTCCCCTCCCCTCCCACCTATGGCATCTCACAGCAGCCCACCAAACTCTAGCAGAGGGGAGCTGGGCTTGTTCAACGACTGATGGGACCAGACATTTCAGCCTTCCCAACCCTGCCCCAGAGCCGCCTCCCAAATCTGAGACTTCTTTCCCTTCCTCTGCCAGAGCAGCCTCTGGCAACAGCAGGAAGGCTGGGGCCTGGGCTCAGAGCTGGGAAGGGAGAATGAACCCCACATCAGGTCTATGATTGGGATCCGATTCCATCTTCAGGCAAATGTAAGTGAGGGAGATTCTTGCTGTAGACACACCATGGTGGCATGGCCCATCCTTGAGTCTCCACAGTGACACCAAAGTCACCTGGCCCATAATGACACCATGGCCCATCTGTGGGTCTCCATAGTGACAACATACTGACATGGCCCATCTTTGTCCAGGAAATGGGGTGGGAGGATTTCCTACTGACAGAAACAAAAGCACTGGGTCATGCTAGAAAACACTGGACTTTATTGTATCTGCCAAGAATGCCAGTGGTGTTGGCAGGGGGTCACTTCCCCATTACACAATCACTGGGGGACAAAGGATACAGAAGGGATGGAGGGAATGGGAGGGCCAGAAAACAGGGCCAGAAAAATTGCCTCTTAAAACCGTGCACTGAGACACATCAGTCCATATAAATAATGTGAGGTGTTACACTGAGTTCGTGTCCTCCTGCTGCTGTCTCAGCTGTGCAGGCTGGGTGTCTTTAAGTGATTTTTCTTGCTTTCCTTTACATGTGGCCAACCGTATCTTACTGGGATCAACACAGACTTCCTTCCCCTGTGTGAGCGTCACTCTGTGGAGAGAGACAGAGAGAGAGAGATGAGCCCGGCTCCCTTAGCAAATGCAAAGTGACACCCAGACTGATCACAGCTCACGCAGCAGGGCAGTGACTGTGAGAGCGCTGGGAACAAAGGCATTTGTCCCTGAAATGGTCTGGTTCTGCGGTGAAATCGGTTCTCTTGAACGCAGGAGGCTGACAGAGCTGCCTGGGCACAGGCATGGTGCTGTGGGGCTGCTGCTGTGAGCTCTTGCCAGCCCCAGCTTTGACAACACACCTCAATCCAGACCTGCAACATCTTGTCCTATTGCAATCTGTGGCCCCTCCACACAGACCGGTCAATACACCATGACTATGGCCTGCTGCGCTGCCGCCTTGGAATAGGAGCCCCCAGCTGCTTGGGCAATGCACTGCTGTCCTAGGCTGACTATCACCTGCCAGCCCAATTCCATCCCCCACCCCCAGCTCTGCCAATGCCCCCTACTCCTGAGCCACAGCCCCCACCCTGCTACTGTAACCAGAGCCCCCACAAACCTTGGCCTGTGCACCCTGACCCTGCTGAGCTGGGCTCCCTGCTAGCCCAGAGGTGGGGGGCAACAAGCACTTCTTGTGCAGCCCCCGAACCTCAGTTATCCAGGCTCCAGCATCTGCCAGCATCCCCGCCTAGTGACATCTGCCCCTTAGCAACTGTGTGATTGCCCCTTTCTATTTGCCTTTTGTAACTCAGCCCAACTGGATCATGCTAACGGCCATGAGACCCCCCTTTGTTTTATTTCATCATTTGCAACACAGGCAGTTCAGGGGCACCATCAAAATACAATGAGGTCCTCTCCCACAATGCACTTTGTTCCTGTAGGGATACGTTTAGTCATATACAACAGTAGACTCCGTGTTTGTAAAAGTACCGCAGAATACTTAGTACTGAAATTTCAGCATTAGAGGACGGACGTCGTTACAACAGCTGATGCTGAATCTCAGCTACAAAGTAGCAGAAGTGGTAAAGACCATGGAGTGGGAGAACAAATTACTGGGTTTGCATAAAAAAGGTAAAAAAGCATTGGTGGCTTTTTGTTTGACTGCATTTGGCAGCACTATGGACACAAGATGAAACAGGTACATCAACCCCGTCTGTGTGACGCCCCATGATACTCACATCATGGCCTGGCGGGAGCAGTTAGGACCTGTAGGTCTGCAACTTTTGATGTGTTTTGGAGAAATTCTTCTAGCAACAAAATTATCTTTCATGCAGCATGTTTTGCTCTGGCTGATGACTGGGAAAAAGAAGAGAAGGGGATTAGTTCTCCTTCCCTCAGTAACAAGGAAGAGCCGACTGGAGAGAATTTCTTACACTGACAAGTTCTGTGCTCATTAGCAGCCAATTCCCCTTTCTGGGGGTACGAGGGAATTCTTGGATGCTTCCCCTTCCCCTCCACAATCGGGTTAATTGTTGTTGTGCAGGGAAGGGGGTCTGCCCTCCACTGACACAAGAAATGGATTAGTCTCCATCATGCCAATGAATGAGTTGGGTTGTCACTTTGCCATTCTGTGCCTCAGTTTCCCTGCCAGCAGTATTGGGATAAGGGTACTGGCACTCCTGCCGGGGGCTGGCGCGGGTTCACTCAGTGATGCTGGTGAATGCCTTTCAGAGCCTGGGACAAAGGGCTATCGATATCTGAGCTCTGGCGCTGACAGCTCTCGGCCTCCAGATCGCAAAGCCTTATCCCCATTTTACAGATGGAACCTGAGGCCCAGGACGAGTCCGGCTCAGATTTCCAAAGCTTCTTAGGGGATTTTGGTGCATTTCAGTGGGACCTGGGCAGCCAAACCCCTCAGGCAACTTTGGAAATCAGCCTCAGTGATGGAGACCGGATTTGTAGCCAGATCTCCTGAGTCCCAGTGCAGGGCCCACCCACACCCCCTCCTTCCTCTGCTTCACCCACTTCCCTTCCAAAGCTGCAGGGCACTAACACTGGGTGCTGGAAATGCCTGGGCCGGAGGAGCTTGGCAAGGCAGAGCTCTGTAGGGTAAGGAAAAGGGCAGACCCGGTACTTACAGGAATCGCAGTGAGCTTCAGTCCAGAGAGCAGCAAGGAGCAGCGTTGCCAGGGCTAAGGAGGTGACCTTCATTTCCAGGCAGGTTCTCTTGGCTCCGGCTCCAGCAGAGGCAGGTTGCTCCACAGTGGGGTGGCCGAGAACGGTCTGGCTTCCCCCTCGCCTGCCTCTGTATTTTATAGCCCTCGGCAGGGATTTCCATGGCTGCGTTGGAGTGTGTGTGGAGGTGGGGAAGGGGATGGAGAGGAAGAGTTATTAATAAATGCTAATGAAGGAATGGAATCTACGTCTCCCACACGCATGTACCGGTGGCCAGAGGGGACAGAACAGAGGCTGGAAAGTCTCTTGCTGATTTACAGATAAGGAGCCAGCCCTGCACATGCTCATGGGGGAGGGCCAGGCTGCGGATTTTAAGTTCAAATTTAGTCACTTGCAAACCACACAGGAAGACACACGATTCCCTGCCCCTGTGTTTGCTGAAGTCCTGTCCTGAGTCTCTTTCAAACCCAGGCGGTGACACTGGCCGGCGTGCCCTTGAAAGGAGACCAGATCAGGCCCATCTCGTGCAGATGGGATGGTGGGGTTGGCTGGGCTTCAGTGGAGGTATAATGTACTTTGCTATGCTGGTGTCAGCGTGGCCCTTATCACGGTAACAGCAGAGTGCCCCAGTCCTGGGTGGGCTTGTCCACTCCGCACCCTGTGCAGATAGGGCAGTGCTGTCCTCCTTTCCCACTGGGGGAACTGCAGCACCAGAGACCCTGGAGGACTTGTCCAAGGTCAGGCGGGAAGGCTCTGGCTGAGCTGGCAATGGGATCAGACCTCTTGAGTCACACCCCAGTGCCTTTCCCCTTTGCCATCCTTTCCCCACAAGCTGCTCCATGCTTATCATGCATCCCAAGAGCTGGGCTTGGGATGCAGTTGAGCAGCCCCCTTAAACCAACCCATTTCGGGGCGAATCTCACCCTGATGAGAAGGTTTCTCCAGATACTGCAGTAATAAGGTAGCAACGTGCCCATAGAACAGCAATTGACATCAAAGGCCTTAGGGGCCGATTTCCATCCTCTGGCACATTAGGAGCAGGACTAGAGTTAGTGGTGCAGGTAGGGATCATTGAATAATTTCACACATTTTAAGGACAGATGATCATCTAGTCTGACCTCCTGTACAACACAGGCTGGAGAATTTCACCCATTTCCCCCTGTACCGAGCCTATCCTAGGTTGGATATTAGGAAACACTATTTCACTAGGAGGGTGGTGAAGCACTGGAATGGGTTCCCTAGGGAGGTAGTGGAATCTCCATCCTGAGAGTTTTTTAAGGCTTGGCTTGACAAAACCCTGGCTGGGATGATTTAGTTGGGGACTGGTCCTGCCTTGAGCAGGGGGTTGGACTAGATCAGGGGTAGGCAACCTATGGCATGGGTGCTGAAGGCGGCACACGAGCTGGTTTTCAGTGGCACTCGCATTGCCCAGGTCCTGGCCACCGGCCCGGGGGGGCCTCTGCATTTTAATTTAATTTTAAATGAAGCTTCTTTAACATTTTGAAAACTTCTTTACTTTACACACAACAATCATTTAGTTATATGGTATAGATTTATAGAAAGAGACCTTCTAAAAACGTTAAAATGTATTACCAGCATGCGAAACTTAAATTAGAGTGAATAAATGAAGACTCAGCACACTGCTTCTGAAAGGTTGCCAACCCCTGATCTGGAGGCCGAGAGCTGCCCGCGCCAGAGCTCAGATATCGATAGCCCTTTATCCCAGGCTCTTAAAGGCGTTCACCAGCATCACTGAATTAAATAAACAAACAAGGGGGTCTCATGGCTGTTCGCCTGACCCAGTGGGGCTGAGTTACAAAAGGCAAATAGAAAGGGGCAATCACACAGTTGCAAAGGGGCAGATGTCACTAGGCGGGGATGCTGGCAGATGCTGGAGCCTGGCTAACTGAGGTTCGGGGGCTGTAGGAGTCAGAGATGCGCTAGAAGTGCATGTGCTCCCCCAGCTCAGCAGGGTCAGGGTGCACAGGCCAAGGTTTGTGGGGGCTCTGGTTATGGTAGCAGGGTGGGGGCTGTGGCTCAGGAGTAGGGGGCAATGGCAGAGCTGGGGGTGGGGGATGGAATTGGCTGGCAGGTGATAGTCAGCCTAGGACAGCAGTGCATTGCCCAAGCAGCTGGGGGCTCCTATTCCAAGGCGGCAGCGCAGCAGGCCATAGTCATGGTGTATTGACCGGTCTGTGTGGAGGGGCCACAGATTGCAATAGGACAAGATGCTGCAGGTCCGGATTGAGGTGTGTTGTCAAAGCTGGGGCTGGCAAGAGCTCACAGCAGCAGCCCCACAGCACCATGCCTGTGCCCAGGCAGCTCTGTCAGCCTCCTGCGTTCAAGAGAACCGATTTCACTGCAGAACCAGATCGTTTCAGGGACAAATGCCTTCGTTCCCAGCACTCTCACAGTCACTGCCCTGCTGCGTGAGCTGTGATCAGTCTGGGTGTCACTTTGTATTTGCTAAGGGAGCCGGGCTCATCTCTCTCTCTCTGTCTCTCTCCACAGAGTGACGCTCACACAGGGGAAGGAAGTCTGTGTTGATCCCAGTAAGATACGGTTGGCCACATGTAAAGGAAAGCAAGAAAAATCACTTAAAGACACCCAGCCTGCACAGCTGAGACAGCAGCAGGAGGACACGAACTCAGTGTAACACCTCACATTATTTATATGGACTGATGTGTCTCAGTGCACGGTTTTAAGAGGCAATTTTTCTGGCTCTGTTTTCTGGCCCTCCCATTCCCTCCATCCCTTCTGTATCCTTTGTCCCCCAGTGATTGTGTAATGGGGAAGTGACCCCCTGCCAACACCACTGGCATTCTTGGCAGATACAATACAGTCCAGTGTTTTTTAGCATGACCCAGTGCTTCTGCTTCTGTGAGTAGGAAATCCCGCCCCCTCTGCCCATATCTTGGACAAGGATGGGCCATGTCAGTATGTTGTCACTATGGAGACCCAAAGATGGGCCAGGTGACTATGGTGTCACTGTGGAGACCCAAGGATGGGCCATGCCACCATGGTGTGTCTACAGAAAGAATCCCCCCCACCTACATTTGGCTGAACCTGGAATCGGATCCCAATCATAGACCTGATGTGGGGTTCTTTCTCCCTTCCCAGCTCTGAGCCCAGGCCCCAGCCTTCCTGCTGTTGCCAGAGGCTGCTCCGGCAGAGGAAGGGAAAGAAATCTCAGATTTGGGAGGCGGCTCTGGGGCAGGGTTGGGAAGGCTGAAATGTCTGGTCCCATCAGTCGTTGAACAAGCCCAGCTCCCCTCTGCTAGAGTTTGGTGGGCTGCTGTGAGATGCCATAGGTGGGAGGGGAGGGGAGCAGAAGCTGGGGAGACAGGGATCGGAGGAGAAGGTTTCAGGGACAGGCTGTGTGGCAGGAGAAGAAAGGTCACACATTCCCTTACAGAACCTGTAACTGAACCCAGGAGTCCTGAGTGGCACCATCCCTCTGCCCTCAGCAAATAGCTGTGAAACCCATTGGCAAAGTGGGTGTCTCTGTCCCCCTCTAGCACCAGGTCATCATGGATGATAACAGTCTTCTACTGCAACCAGTCACTCCATTGGCTCAAGTGGTAGATGTCTGTGCTGTGGATAGACAGATACCCCAACAGTGGAGCCTTGGTTGCCCAGCAGTGGCAGGGGCAAGCCGCCCAAGGGAGTACCAAAAATCCCAGATGGGATTGTACTTGCTCAGTGAGTGTTCGGTGGACTAGGGGCTGGGCACTGCAGGGGTATGCTTGCAGCACTCAGGGATCACTGTGCCTAATGCTAACCTGTCCAGAGATAGCGGGGCCTGCAGTGGCCTGGCTGGCAGTGCTTGTGCTGCTAGAGGCTGGTGGGGTCAGGTAGCTGACAGCAGCCAGCACAGTCAGGAGTGCTTCGCACCCAGGGCAGGTGGTGGCGAGGTGCCTGGGAATCATCACAGGGCCCCAGATCCCTGCAATTCTGACCCGGGTATAAAACCAGAGGCCTCTGCGTGCTCATATAACGAAGTGGGGTGGGGAGGGGTCATCCTGGGTCTGCTCCCACTGTCACTGGTGCAGAGCAGGGCTGAGTAGGGGATAGCCTGGCCCAGGGGGCAGAATCCTGCTCTCGGTTACACCAGAGGGAATCCAGAGTAACTGCTCTGAAGCCAGTAGAGAGGCCCTGGATTTACACTGGCCACTGAGAGCAGAGGGCCAGATCCTTGCTGGCATAAACAGGCAAAGGCTCATGACACCAATGGCGCTGCGACCAGGAGCTACAGCAGCCAGTCCTGGATCTTTTCTCCCCTGCCCCAGCCCTCCCCGGCCTCAGAGGTCCCCTTTGTGACCGGCCTTCAGCTGGAGGCTGCGGAGGCTCGGAGACCCCTGCTCCAAGCCCCGCTGTGTGCTGGGAGGGCCTGGCAAGGAGAGTGGGAACATTCCCACCTTCCCAACCCAGAGCCAGCTCATTCCTCTTGCCCCGCCACCCTGTCCATACGCAAACATCACGCAGCCCACCAGGATGGCCCTTGGGGACCCACTCCACTGGCTGGCTCCCTCCCTCAGGGCTCTCCGCATGTCCTCAGAGCAAGAGGCTGGCTGTGTCTGTGCCCTTCTGATGGCTGCATCCTGCCGCCAGGCCCTGGCCTGGAGTCTGTTCAGGGGCCCCCTGACTCGCTGTCCCCTGGGCACAACCCTGGCTGTGGGGGCTGGCTGGCTCCCAAGGGGTCATGGGCCCAGTGGGATGCACAGCTCTCAGCACTCACTCAGCCAGCTTCTAGGGTTTAAGTACATGGGCTTGAGTCTCCTGTATGGGGCGGAGCTTGACTGACAGAGCGAGGCTCAGGGAGAGGGGATGGAGCAGGGTTGGAGACAGAAATATGGATGGGGAGGTAGCAAACCAGGACTAGACAGAAAGGGAAAGGATTAATGAGGAGGACGCAGGGGAAAATCGCTTATTCTGGGATTCGTTGATAAACACGAAGTGCAAAGCATCATTGGAATATCTGTGTGTATCTCATTCTGTGCCTTTATTACTGGGGACATGTGACTAAAACGGGATTGGTTGATGAATGCATCACAAGGTATTTTTATAATCCGGTAACAAAGGGATTAATTATCCGGCAGCAGAACTGGCTGCTGGGGAGAGACCGAGAGAAGGTGGAAAGAGGAGCCCAGTGCATGGAGAGGATTCCTGAGCCATGTCCTATCCCCTGCCTTTGCCATCACTTTCCTACAGTCTGGCTTGAACTTCCATGCTTGTACTAATCAACAGTCTGGGGCTATCTCAGCCTTGGAGAAATGGAAATGTCCAGTCCAGTCACAAATTACAAGGCCCACACATTTCAGGGGACAATGACAGCTGAGAATGCGTGTGATTGTGTCAGACAGTGACTCAGTAAAGGGGCTCTACAACACAGCAAAGCCAGTCCTTCTAAGAATATAAGAACTGCCCTACCGGGTCAGACCAAAGGTCCATCTAGCCCAGTATCTTGTCTACCGACAGTGGACAGTGCCAGTTGCCCCAGAGGGAGTGAACCTAACAGGCAATGATCAAGTGATCTCTCTCCTGCCATCCATCTCCGAGTCTAGGGATACCATTCCTTACCCAAAATTCTACCACATACCCCCACCTCCTGGCACTCCAGCACACAACACGGCATTTCATTAGCTGATGAAAATGTAGATGAGCTCTATTGCCTTGACTGGGGCTCTGACAGTTTCCACCAGCTGGGAGTATGGGCCAACAAGAAGTGATGTAGGTCCATCGGATATCCCCTGCCACAGGAGGGCAGTAATATATCTCATGTCAGGAAAATCGCAAGGAGCACGGTTGTCTTCACTGAAATAGAGTAGAGGGCCCAAGGATTCAGAGGTGTTAACATGACCCAGTCACTCTCTAGCATGAAACAGTGCTAAACGAAGGTCAGGGCATGGTATACAGAGACGTCGGCCTGCTAAATACCAGGGAAACACACCATTAAAAATCATTTTAACCCTTTGTTAAAGGTACAGAGAAGAAGGAAAACCAATGAAAGCATTTGAAATGTAAAGTTTTGAATGAGGTTTTTGTTTTAACAACATCCTCATTCTCTTTCCCTTTCGCTGCTGAGAGTGTTTAGAAGGAAAACAGCCCTTAGCTGTATCAAAGATGGTCATAACTGCCCTGCTGGGGGGAAATGAGATGTTAGCTGAGCCGGGCTGGAGCTCTTGTCCCATTTTATAAGAGAGAACGATAAAAAGCAGAAGAGGGAGAGGAAAGAGCAGCCAAGATGGTTTACCTGGAATCTCATTGAGGAAAAGCACAGGCATGGTGATTGAGCCTATCAGCCAGTCCCAGACCTGGCGAACTCGTACCAGCATCGGGCTGTTTAGGACATTGCTTTCATCTGCCTCACTGCTCCCAGGCTCACAGCGGTGTTCAAAATATACTGGCTTGACCGGCTCAGCCAGACTCTTATTGGACAGGAGGAAAAAAGGGGGAGGGATAGAGAAGAAAAGAAAGAAAGTGGGGATGAAAAGGGACCCCTGAAGGAGGTGAGGTGTTACAAAGCCTCCTGTCCCAGCAGTTGTTCGGGATACAGCCAAAGCTGGTGGAGGTGGGGTTGTCCTCTGAATCTCTCTTTCTGGTGCAGTCTGGTCAAGAGTCAGGGCGTCCAAGGCCCGAAAGAGTGACTGTAAAACCCGGGGTCCCAGGAGACGGCAGGGGTGGCAGTCCTGGTGGTGAATCATGCTCCTTCCTCTTCTTTCCATCAGCAACTGTTGTGTTCATTTTCCCTGTAGATATATTACAGAGTCTGTTGTTCGACCACACTTTGGTTCATTATGGAATAGACTTAAGACACCAGATACCCAGGGTCTGTCCGGTTTATGAATATGGTACAGGAAGAACATTCTGTGTGATGCCAGTCTCCGAAGACCTGCCCTGTGCAGTGATGTTACATTCACTTTGGGCAGAAGTTGTGCCCCCCAAGTTACACGTTTCAGCTGGGATTATGTATATAATCTCGCACGTTACACATCTCTTTACACAGCGCTCAAATCCAACCCATCAGTTTGTCCCAGGTCCCTACCTGGTTCCGTTCCTTCATTATCTTTGTTTTAGATACAAATATTCCAGGCACTCAGCCTTAAGGGCTCTTCCAAAGGACATAAAATAAATGTATCCTGATTTTGGCAAGTTTCCCATCTGCTTGTGCCAAATGCTCACTTCAGCAAATGCAGGTGTTCTGGGATACTTGGCATAAGTGAATAGGATTATGGGCGAGGCCAGTTTAGGCTGCATCACTGTCATAATACTTGTGCTTAAAGTTATTGGTGCTTAATGCATATGAATATAATATATGGAGTGTATAATACGTTTTATTAATATGAAAGATTTATATGCTAGCCAGAATACATTAGTCAACAACCCTTAGCTAATTTTCCTCCTTAAGTCTCTGTTAGTAAGGACCCCAAAAGTGAGTGATGGGTGGAATAGCCCACTCCCTTGTTATTTTGTTCCCCAGTTAAGCCTAATGTCTGACATATTCCTGTTCCCAGGCTTCTTTTGCTTATCGGGCACAATCTTAACACAGTCACTGAGTTACATCAGGACTAATTCAATCAGTCTGTCTCCCTTCATAGAATATCAGGGTTGGAAGGGACATACAGACCCCTCTCACCCCGCCCCGTAGATACCCCACCCCATCCAGACCCCACAAGCACGAACTGCAAAATCATTAGCAATCCCCCCGCCCCCCGCACAAAACCAAGACAAAGAAATTATGCAATTCACCATGTTCATATTGAAAGAGCTGATCAGGGATTTTCAAGGGTCCTGCGGAGGTCACAGAAATGTGCTAACAATAGATCCCAATGGTTTTCTGATGGGAGGAAGTGTCCATAAATGGACCAGGCACAGATTTGATCCAGTGGGTTCATTCCACCGGAATGAGGTTGTCACTACAGCTGGAGAGGGAATGGAGTTCTGTTCTGTGATAAATGAAGTGTGTGTAGGGGGGGCGGGGAGCTCCTTTTTATAGACACCCAGCCAGCCAGTTAGCTATAAAAGTCGTTGTTGGTGTCTGTTCTCTGTTTGCTTTACCTGCAAAGGGTTAAAAATAAGCCTCCTGGGTAAACGAAAGGGAGTGGGCACCTCACTAAAAGAGCCAATGGAAAGGCTAGAGCTCTTTAAAATGCAGGGGGGAAGCTTTCCCTTTGTCTCTCTGCTGTTCTCTCTGGGTGAAGAGACGGGGCAGCAGGAATGCAGTGTAAAGTTTGGACCAGGTATGACAAATCATCTTTCATCCCTAGCAGGATTCACTGGGACAGAGAATGTTTAGATAGACGCGATCAGGTTTATTTCTTTATTTTGGCTTGTGGATTTCCTCTGTGCTAAGCTCAGGTATTTTTTGTTTTCTTTTGCAATGTTAAGCTGGACCCCAGGGAGCCATTCCTGGTGTTTAAACCCTATAAAACCTAGCCAAAGCCTAATGTTCCAGATCTGTTTCTGTTCTTCTATTTTTTAATAAAAATTTACCTTTTTGAAGAACCTGATTGGTTTTGTGTCTTAAAAGGTCTGTGCATGTCTTTCAGTTAGCTGGTAGCAAAAGCTGGATTTTCCTTTTGCTTGTTTCTTTCTTGGCTTCTCCAAGGGAGGGGCGGAAAAGCCGAGGAGCCTCAGGGAAAACTTCCCAAGTGAGTGTTTCCAGGATTTGCAAGAGGCAGTTTTTCAACTTGAGCGATGGCAGTGTTTACCAAGCCAAGGTCAGAGAAAAGCTGTAACCTTGGGAGGTTAATACAACCTGGAGCAGCCAGTATTAATTTTTAGAATCCTTGCAAGCCCCCACCTTCTGCACTCAACGTGCCAGAGTGGGGATTCAGCCTTGACATGTTCGTTCCCATGAAATTTTCCCATGAAGAAGGAAACGTTTCTGGGTTTGCAGAAGGCTTCCCCTCCCGCTGCTGAAAAAATACGTTTTCAGTTTTTCTTTGAAAAGACAAATTCTGAAAAGGTCACTGGCTTGGGCAATTGGAAACGGAAACATTTCATCTGATAACCTGCAAGCTTGGGGCTGTGCAGGGGGGATTAGCCAGGGGGCCTGTTCCCAGGTGTCGAGGGGAGGCCTTGCCCCGACTTCAGGGAGAGCTGGCTCTGGCCCTCGCTGGGCGGAACAAGGAGGGTGTTTTATGGGAGTTAGCTAGTGCCAATCAGTATCATCTGCTGCCACCACGGCCAGGCACCAGAATTCACCATCACCGCCGCGCCGTCATTAGCCCTATGCTGGGCAAACAAGGAAAGGGAACCAGACCTATGGCTGAGCCAACAATTCCTGGAGTGTGAGCTTCACAGTCCCGTCTTCTCCTGTCCCACAGCGCACGTCTTCCCCATTTCGTTCGCTCTCGTTCCTGACCGTCCTGGCTCCTGTCGAAGTGAGGCTGAAACCAGGCCTGGATTGAAAACCGTTGGGCCCTCTGCACTGTGGAAATGGGGCACCCCCACCATCTGTAAACTAAACAGCAAAGCGCCCCTGATCCCTATATACCCCATCCAGACCCCTGAATGCCCCTCCCAGGTTACACATACCCCTCCCCACATGACTCCAGAATGCCCCTTTCTCCTCAACCCAAACCCCCAAATGCCTCTCCCACTCCACATATAACCCACCAACCCTCCACTAGCCCCACTTATCCTGACTGCCCCTGCATACCCCAACTGCCCTGACATACAGCCCTCTCAAGGCAACCCTCAATGCCTCAACCCCACTGGCCATAACCCCTCACCCCATTGTCCCCCCCATGCTCCCCACTCACCCCAGAACCTACCACCTTTCTGCCCTTCCCCACCCCCCCAGCTCATCGCTTTGGCCCCAACCTGGGCTAAAGCAACTCCTCCTGATCCCAGCCACCCAGCTCCACTGCCTATACACTCCCATAGCCCCATGCTGCTCAGCCACCCCTCACCTGCCCCTTGTCATGACCAAGAGAGAGGGGGGCCAAACTGGAGCAAAAGGGGGTACACTTCTGCGCAGTTGTCTTTTTTTCTAGTGATTGGTAGCCACCCCAAGATGAGGGCCCTGTGCAAGTGCACTGATCATGACCTGGTTAACCCAAGCCTGGCCGAAACGAGCTCCAGGATGCAGCATGGCAGGCTCAGAGGGCGTGAGCGGCCTGGCCCAGTGCTGCTGAGAGGTAACTGGAAACCTCCAGGTGCCACCCAAGGCGAGTGAGATGGGCCAGGGTTGACTTGGTTGAGGCTGACTTGCCTTCACCTGAGATGTTACTGCATGTGAACAGCAAGGGTCCAACCCAGCTGGTGCAAGTCGACAAAGCTCCCCCTGCATCAGTGGACAACGGTGTGGGGTCCTGAGACTCTTTACTGCCAGGGTAGAGGCTTCTTCTCACGCGTGACCATCCTTGCGTCCAGGCCTAGCCTTTGCTCACACTCCTGCTGGATCGAAGTCACAACTATCCACGTGGTAACAAGCGTCGCTACGCAGACAGATCTCTGGTTCTCCACACTCCACATTCAGCTCGGGGATTTCTGACATTTACAACTAGACATGACAAGGGGTCAGAAGTTATAGAGGTGGGAACAATCATTGGTAACCCTGTGTTTCTCTGGGTGTGCTTTGCTGTGGTGACTCAAGGGTTAATGAGTTTGGGAGCACAGGCACCTGCCCTAAGCTATGTTCCTTCCTTTTGCAGACATCCTGTGAGGTCTCTTCCGCCTAGGGGAGCTGGAGAGGGCCTAAGCTACAAGGACGCTGTATAGAAATGCAGAGCCATTCTCCTAACTCACACCAACCATCAGACCAGTTGGGTCCTCTTAGCTCAAACACCAGAGCACAAAAGTGCGTGAGGCTAGGGGCATGGACAAAGGCGGCCTGCAGGGAGAAACCCTAGGAACAGCAAAGCTCAGGCAGAAGATAATGTTTGCGGTTACACTTTAAACTGACAATAAAAAGGCGAGCTCCTGGCTGCAGGACAGTTTGGAGGGCCTCCAGCACTAGAAGCAGAGAAGACATATCACTCCTTCTCCAGGATCATTTGGGAAAGAAAGAAAATCCTCATCTCTCTGTGGACTGAGAAATGGATCTTGGCTGGTTCCCCCCCGTCCACGCATGCAGCTGAAGCCGGATCCCTTCCCATCCGCCCACAGCAGTCTACTCCGATAAAAGCAGCCTGGGTAGGCAGATCCAGCCAGAAGGCTCCTCTGCTGCTGAATCCTGCTCACCGGCCCCAGCAGGACCCTCCTCCATCTCACCATGGCAAAGGCAACTGGGTTTGTCTGCGCGTTTCTCCTGCTGGCTTCGTTCTGCTGCCAGAGCCTGGCTCAGAGTGAGTACACGTGCCCCCTCCATGGGGAGACAGGACCTGGGTCAGGGAGCACCATGAGATCTCAGTGCAGCGTCAAGATGGGGATAGGTGTCAGGGCATCGCTGGAATATAGGGGGCAGGACACAGGGCTCCCAGATTGCCCCTCGCCAGATGGTCCCACTCTCTGAACACTGCACATGCAGAGTGACTCTGTGACAATGGCACCATGGGGCGGTGGGTCCCTCTTGGGGACTCTGGCTCAAACAGGCTCAGGTTATGGGTAGGAGCTGCTCTGAGCTGCAGACTCTGCCTGGACTGTGCAAATCCAGGAGCCACTGACAGTTTCCCCAGGAGTGAGGATCCTGCCAGGACAGCCGAGCTGGCAGGCATGTGGCCGAGGCAGAGCAGAGCCCTGCCATAGAGGTGTATTAGCTCCGCAGTGTTCACTAGGGCAAACTTCTTCTGGCCACTGGGGTCAATAGGGCAGGCTCTGATTTACGCCGGCTGAGAATGTGCTAACCCAGCGGGGTTATCTGGGGGTGAGCTGAGTGAGGGGAGAATGAGACCCAAGCTACGGCCACCTAGGGCCACAATTAGCCAGCCAGACAGGAACAGCTCAGGCAGATGCTCTGGGCCCATTCAGGGGATATGGGGTCCCATCTAGGCAACTTCACCCTCATCCAAGCTGCTTTCTGCCCCATTAGAGGCCCCTGGCACACCGGACAAGTGCTGCTTCACGTTCCAGACAAGCAGGATCAAGAAAGGCAACATCGTTGGCTGGTTCCTCACCAACCCCGAGTGCTCCTACCCAGCCGTGGTGTGAGTATCTCCACACACCCAGCCCCGGGGGATGAAAGAGATGCAGGGGAGGGAGAGAGAGAGGGAGGAACACAGCTGGCCAGAGGGAGGAGAGGGTGACAGTGAGGGGTGAGGGGATTAATGTGGGCTGCACCAGGGGAGGGATCGATGCCGTGAGCTAACCCCAGAGCCGGCTGATGCAGCTGCACAGACGAGGGCTCCTTGCAAATGCTGGGACTCCCTGTAGTCAAATGTCCCCGGCCTTTCCTGCTACTCCCTCGGACGTCCCAGCCCAGGCCACCTCTGCCCTGCACTTGGATTTAGCCCTGCCCCATGGGAGTGCCAGCTCTCAGCCCCTGAACGAGCACCAACCCTGCTGCCTTTACTGGGGCAGAGGGAGACATTTAGGGTGCTTAGAATCCAGGTCCTGGCTTTCCTGTGAGGTAGCTCACAAGGACACTGGAGTAGCCTGGCAGTGACTCTTAAAGGAGTTAAAGGCTCATTTCAGCAGGCACTCTGCTCCCAGAGACAGCTGCAATCAGCCGTGGAGAGATGGGTTCCCTCTCCAGACATTCCTGCAGCTATGCCGGGCCTGACCCTGCTCTCACGCCCCCCGGTGTAAATCAGGAGCCGCCCCACTGCAGTCAGGGAAGTGGCTCAGGTGTAAAACCCAGTCCCGCGGCCAGGTCACCAATGGCTCGGCCTCGGCACGCACAGCTGGGGAAGGGTTTTTGGGTGAGCTCAGCAGGCAATGTGCGCCCGATGCTCCAAGCTCTTCGGCCAATCTGGCCCCAGCTTTAGGGCCTGGGTGAGCATTTCAAAGTCATATGGAGCAGAGCCCCAACTCCCATTGATTGGGCACCTTTGAAAATCTCACCTGCGGAGCCCTTCTGAGAATTGGTGCCACTGTCATTCTAACAGTGATCAGTCTCAACACAGCCCCTCGCTAACCCAGCTCCTCCTCCTCCTGCAGATTCAAGACTCGAAAGGGCAAAGAGATCTGTGCCAACCCTGACAAGCGGTGGGTGAAGAAATATCAGGGATTCTTCCAGACAAATTCCCTGTCTGTCCCCAGCTAGACGAGCCGTGAGGGGAGAATCCTGGAGACCAGCCCCCAGCTCTGTAACCCACACACACAGCTGCAAACATCTCTTGCTAGCTTGACTTTTAAGCCTTTAACAGAAACCTGCTTCTTTTGTCCTTCCCGGGTGCAGGATCTGAAACTCCAGGAGAGCTGCTCCCGACTCTTTGACTCAGCCCATCTCAGGGGAGGGCTCTGGACACAGAAAGTGGTGCCTGATGTTGCTGGCAGCTCTGCTGGGATGCAGCGTCTCCAGCTGGGTTTAGCAGCCCCACGAGTGCACCTCTTCCCACAAGGTCCCCATGGAGTGTGTGTCTGTACCACGGCGGGGTCACCTCCTTGGGGGTGCTTTGCAAAACCGTCTAGGGGAGCAGATGTTCTGTTCTCATGGAAAACAGGGTGCCCAGATTCCTCAGCAGTTTTAAAATTCCCAGCCCTACCCTGCAGACCCAGATTGTAGCCTGGTTAGACCAGGCCTTCCTCCTCCCCATGGCCCAGCAGGAGAGTTCCTTCCAGGGACCTGGGACAACCTCTCGGTCTCCTCGGTAGCCACCAGCACAGGAAGGGCCTGTCCCCTCAGGACAGTGATGCAGGCAGGAGTTCAGGAGCCCAAAGACACATGTCTGTTAAGACTGGCACAAGGGGCAAACTCCCCTGAGCTCCCCTAGAGCCATGTCCTGGAACGCTTGTCCTTCCCCACCGGGGACGAGCCGCCCCCTTTGAGGCTCTTCTCCAGAGCTGTGTCCCATCTAGTCTGCAAAGCCCCATAGGCGACCCTGACCCAGCCCAGTACACACCCCTGAGCAGTGATGCAGACAGTTGCCTCATGCTATGCAGACTCAGTGAAACATGTCCCCGCCAAGCCAGTGAGGGAGACACCCAGCCAGACACTGTTAGCTAAACAACGCTTCCTGAGCAGATCCCACGTCCCCCTGACTTTTTGTTATCGTTCTGGGGTAAGAAATGTCAAACACAATGCTTCAAGCTTCATATGTACCTGCGTGTAAGCATATGGGTGCGTACGTGGGCATTTGATTCTGGAAAGGCCTCGCAATATTGTTGTTGTCTTCCTCGTTTATGTATCAAAATATACAAATATATAAACCATGAAATCGATGAAGAGTTTGTGCCAGTTTGGGGGATCTGATGAATCCGGTGGGTTTGTAAAATCGCTGTATCATTGAATGCACCAGTGGCTATGGAGCCAGCCATCTGTCACCTCCCTCCCAGACCAGGAGCATTGGAGAGTCATTAGCACCGATAGCTCCCATTTAAAGTGCAGGGGGAACCAGTTGGCCCAAGTTTGTCTGCAGGGATGGGGGTTGGTGAAAGGTCCCCAGAAGGGGAACTAGCATGTAAAATCTTTGAGGAGCCCATGGTGGGACCAGGAGAGAAACAAAGCGACAGGCTCTTGGAGGGAGAGGGAACTGTTTGACTTTGAGAGGAGGCGAGAGGAAGCTGCCTGAAGGGGTCAGTAAGGTTCGGGAGAGAAGCCTGACCTGGAGACATGGAGTCCCAGGATGGAGCAGGAACCCCAAAAGGACACAGATTCAAATCCCGAAGAATGCTCTGCGTGGTGAGAAATGGGAGGCAGGGATCCACGCACTGGTGTTTTTTGTATTTTGCTTGGATCTGCACATCTCTTATGCTGTCTAAAGTGAAGTGTGATTGTGTTAGAAACTGCACACAAGGTCTCTGCCTGCTTCAGCCGTGGTGTGTCCCTGCAGGGGTTAACTGTTTGCCGGGTGCCTGCAGGATGGAGCTCTGGGAGGGGTGTGTGGAGGCTGCTGGGGAAGCTGGCAAGAGTCTCAGGGCTCAGAAGAGGGGTGCTAGATGGAGGATTAGCACCCTGGGAACGTGTCTCAAGACCCAAAGCCAGAGCAGTGTCTGGCCTGTGCTCAGACTCAACATGTCCAAAGCACCTGGGTCCAGCGTTGGGACGCAAACACAGCAGCCTGACGAGTGTCCCGGAGGGGCTGCTTGACCAGGGCTGGGGCAATCAAGAGCTAAACACCTAGCCAGGCACTCGGTGCAATGGGGTTCTGCTCCGGGTGGGTCTCTAGTGTCACTGGGATACAAATTAGCCTAACCGCCAGTGCTCCCCTCTACTGGCCTCTCCCCCCCAGACTTTGTCTAGCTCTGAGGGCCCAGGATCTTCCACCCTCACTGAGTCGGCCCTTCCGCCAGGCATATCCGCGGGAACAGGGGCCTGCTCACTATGTAAGGTACTGCCCTGTAGTGTGGGTGTGGTGTACACCCCCCCAAACTCACACACTGTGCTGTACAAACGCCACAAACACACACACTGTGCTGTACAAACACAAACACACACAAACACACTGTGTGCTGTGCACCACCCCAAACTCACACATTGTACTATACAAACACAGCCACAAACACACACACTGTGCTGTACACACCCTCACCTGCCCCCAAACACACACACACACACTGTGCTGTACACTCACAGACACACTGTGCTGTACACACCCAGACACTGTGTTGTACACACCGACACCCAAACACACACACTGTGTTATACACACACACACAAACACACACACTGTGCTATACACACACACACACCTCTACTCCCAAACACACACACTGTGCTGTACACACACACACACTCCCAACCCCCTTCAAACACACACACTATGCTGTACACACACAGCCACAAACACACACACTGGGCTGAACACACACACACACACACACACACACACACACATACCCCTCAAACAGACATACTGTGCTGTACACACACAAACACAAACCCACACACTGTGCTGTACACACTCCCATCTGCCCCCAAACACACACACTGTGCTGTACACACACACATACAGATCCACGAACACACGCACTGTTCTTTACACACCCACACTCTACACCTACACCCACAAACACACACACTGTGCTGAACACACACCCACACTCACAAACACACACACGCTGCTGAACACACACAGCTACAAACACACACACTGTGCTGTACACACACACACACACACATACACACACACACCCCTACACCCTGCTGCCCCCTTGCCAGGTCTCCACTGCATCCACTGTCTATACTGCTGTGTTCTTCCCTGCAGCGTGAGCTCGACCCAGCTGACCCGGGCTCTGAGTCTCACTGCAGTGAGTCTTGCTGCTCGGTGGATGTGCCTGTGGATGCCAGCACGCCCTGGGAGAGGGCAATCCTCACTGGCAGATGCTAGCCAGGTTCCCTGCTGTGGATGCTGGTGGATTGTGTCTGAGGAGGAGGCTGCAGCCCGTCCCCCTCTAGTTCCCAGCCCAGCCTCACTGCACTGAGAAACCCTGTCCATGGTGCCAGGAGAACTGAGCTGAGCCCTGCTGGGGTGCTGGAAAGCAGCAGGGCCTAGTGGGGAGACAGCCACACCGGGCACAGGGCTAGGGAGGGATGAGGTAGGGGCCCAGCTTTTCTCTCTGAACAGGAGTTTGTTATCCCAGGACAGCATTCGGTTCCTCTGGCGTCTCAACCAGACGCCGGGCAGGGCTTAGCTCCGATATCACCTTGCCACAGCGTTTTCCTGGAAGCCAGATTTCCTGACAGGGACTGACCTGCCTCACACGGAAAGGCGAACACATGCGGTGTCCCTGCAGCTAGAGAGGGACCCACGCCAAACAGCTCCAAGCTGCGGGAAGGTGGCCCCTAGAACAGGCTGGGCCAGAACCATGGATCTATCTGATCTAGGCAGAGCTGGAAATGCCACCTATTAAGTTGCCCAACACTTTTTATTCAAAGACCGTGTTTTCATTTGCTTAGCATTTCCCCAAACTTTAACCATTTGGGCATACATTTCCCAGGCCAAGTGTCTGCCTCAGGCTGATTTTTTCTGGAGAGTTTCATTGAAAAAATTTCAGCCAGTTCTGATGACGAGGTTGGAAAAACGCAACCGTCTGTCAGTCACTGTCCCATGGCGAAGTGACGGGGCTCAGAGTAGGGGTGTGGGAGGGTGCCCTGGGGACAGAGAGAGGAGCCTTCTGTGAAAACCTGGCCTTGGTTAGCTCAGTTACAATCCTCTTGAGAACTCACTGGCAGTTGTTAGAATATTTTCAGCTGGGCAAAACACTCTCATTTGCTCCTACCTTGTTACTGGAAACGACAGAACAGTTTTTGTAGAGACTTGCCAATCAAATTCAGCCTGGGGCAGACAACCGGCATGGGGAAAATTCAGCCAAAACGGTTAACGGCCTGTCTGGTTTTCAAATGCTTTAAAGCGGTGCCCACTGCCTCACAATACACGTGCCACATGCGTCTGTCTGGTGTACACAAGAGTCTCATTCATTGGAGGCCATTTCGATGCCTACCTACCGGATCTGTGTGTGCAGCTAGGTATTTAGTGGCCGGATTCTGCTTGCTGACACATGGGTGTAAATCTGGAGTCTCTCCATTGGAGTCCATGGCACTTCACTGCATTTATACCATGAAATGACAGCAGGATTTTGCTCCTGGACATTTAAACAGCTTAACCTGCACCCCAAAAATATTGTGAGGGTATCACCTTCCCAAGGGGGTGGGGCTTTCTCCTCCTCCCGCATCCTGGACGCCTAACAGGGAAATGAAGCTGTTACTTCTGCCGCTGCAGGGTTTCAGGCCTAGAGAGCGAGTTATAGAGACCTGTGAGTGTAGTGGAAGAGGTCCCTGGTTCAATCCCCTCTCTCGATGGGCTATAACAGGGTGTGCTGGCCCAGGACTGTGCTGGGCTCAGTTTCAGGCTCTGCCACAGAGTCCCTATGTAATCTTGGGCAAGTCATTTAATCTACCCCTGGCGTACCATGGGGCTGAGACTTCCCTGCCTCCCAGGAGGCTGAGGATGAAATTGGTTCGTGACTGTGAGGCACTCAGGTTCTATGGCCCTGGGAGTGTATCTGCAGACAGCTCCCCTGCAATGTACCTTCGCACACAAAATGGGCTGGATTATGCCTCATTTCTAAGGCACGCTGGCCGGTGTCACTGGCTGTGTTTGAAATAGGCCTGCCCAGGCCTTCAGCAAACACACGGGCAGAGAATCGAGCCTCATCCTGTGTGGTTTGCAAGTGACTAAATTTAAATCTAAAACCCTCTGCCTGCCCCTCTCTGTCCTCCCCCGTGAGCATGTGCAGGGCTGGCTCTTTATCTGCAAATCAGCAAGAGACTTTCCAGTGACACTGCTCTTCTGTTTCCCCGGCCACAGGAGCGTGGGGAGATAGGTATTAATAGATGATAATGAACGAATGGAATAAGTATTTATCCAACATGGACATTCCAGCACCGTCATGGGAATCGCTGCTGAGGGCTATAAAATACCATGGCCAGCGAGGGGGAAGCCAGACCATTCTCGGCAACCTCAACCTGCCAGAATCTGCCTGCTGCTGGTGCCAGACCCGAGACAGCCCGCCTGGAAATGAAGGTCACCTCCTTAGCCCTTGTAACACTGCTCCTTGTGGCTCTCTGGATGGAAGCCCACTCGTTCAGCTGTAAGTAGAGGGTCAGCCCCTTTCTTTCTCCTCGAGACCCCAGCTTAGACAAGGCGATCTGGAAGGAAAGCTACCCACAGTGCAGAGGAAGGGTGCTCTTAGAGATGAGGGAGTGGGCTGGGCGCTGGGAGATCTGGGTCCGGTCCCAGCTCTGCCACAGACTCTGTGCGCCATAGCTGAGTCACTGGGGCTGGGACATCTTAGGCATTCCCATTAAAGGGTGAAAAATAGGCACTGGCATCCCCAGGGCAGTTGTGAAAGCCTCAGCCTTCGTCTCGCCGTGGCTCCGTTCCCCATCTGGGAAATGGAGCTCACGATTCTCCTTTTGTCTTGTCAGTTTAGATCATGAACGCGGAGCCCATGGCTCTGTGCAGCACCCAGCACAATGCTCCCACCCCATCTCTTTCGGGTCCTTTAGGTACAACTGAATCTGAATCCTTCCTGTCTCACCAGACATAGCTTAGGGCAAGAACAAGGCTCCAGGAGCCCTGCCTATCCTGGCCTGCTCTGTGCATATCCTCTATTGTTAAGGCCCATACGTTTTCCCTCACTGAGCTGTGTCTGATGGATGGACCCGTTCAGTGAGGCCCTCTATGGATTCCTCTGGTTCATTCGTCACCCACACTCCAGATATTGCCATCTTTTCTGAAGAAGTTTGGAGCTTAAAGGGGTGTCAAATTCTCTGAGGAAACTCATCACACTTTCAACTTTGGGGTAAATTCATGACAATTAACGCATAGTGTTTTCCTGAGGCATTTGCTTTTGAAGGCATTTAGAGGACTGTCTGCACCTTCTGATGGATTTTCAGCTTTCACATCAGGCTGTTCAGGGGGAAATAACATCTCAGTGAATGGTTTGGAGATTGCTTTGCAAGTTGTAGATTTTCAATGGCCAAATTCTGTTGAAGCTGGTAAATGCAGCGCCATTTTGTCAAATCGTTACATTAGTTCCTTCCAGTTATGCCCCTGGCCTCCCTACAACTGCAGTACACATCTATGGACAGGAGATTCGGGCTTTGTGCTACCTGGGGTGTGGTGCTCAGCCCTGGGGCTGGCAGCAGAGCCAGTTCCTGGGCGGTTACTTTCAGAAGTGCCTGGCCATGTGTGGAGCTGGCAGAGAATTGCCCATCAAAACCACTGGCTGGCAAATGGTTTTCCTCACAATGGATTTTTTCACAGAACAAATTCTGTTCTCATCAATATTTTTCAGGTTTTCGTTAAAAAAAAAAACCAAACAAACAGAAAAGGGAACGTTTTCATTTTGGGATTTTTCAAAGAAGATCCAAATGTCTTGATTTTTTTTTTAAACAAAAATAATTTTGGGGGTTCTTTTTGCTTCATTTTTTCCCCTGGGAAAAAATTAGGGTTGCCAACTTTCTAATAGCACCAAACAGAACATCCCTGCCCCAACCCATGCCCCATCCTTCCTGAGGCCCTGCCCATGCCCCACCCCTTCTCCAAGGCCCCACCCAATGCTCACTCCATCCCCTCTCTCACTCACTTTCAGCAGGCTGGGGCTAGGAGTGCAGGGGGGTTTGGCTAAGGGGGTGGGCTCTGGGGTGAGGCTGGAGATGAGGGGTTTGAGGTGTGGGAGGGTGCTCCAGGTGCTGCCAACCAGACAGTCAATGGCCCAGTCAGCAGTGCTGACCGAAGCCGCCAGGATCCCTTTTCAACCGGGTGTTCCAGAAGAAAACTGGACATCTGGTCACCCTAGAAAAAATAGATAATTTCCTGACCCGTTCTAGGCACAAGACTGGAACCACAAGGGGCTGCAGAGTCCTTTGGCCCATTGGTTCTGTGGGACACCTGTACAGTCAGGGAGACTAGAGATTTCCCAGGCTGCCCATAGTTCAGTTCCACTCATCTGCTTCTTTCCCCACACAGCCTGGTTGCTCAAGGCTTCCTGGCCCTGCTCTAGTGCCTGCCCAGGGAATGGTCATGAGCTCAGGCACAGCAGAGCGTGGGGAGTCCCAGTCCAGGTGTCCCACTGTAGACGTGCAGACTCACTCCTGCGGCGCCTCCTGTTGGTCTCTTCTGGGAATTAGCTCTCCAGCCTCCAGAGTGCCCTCTGCAGGCCGGTGTTCCACTACCGCTTGGCCCCTGCATCCCTTCCAGACCTAGTGCCCGTTATCTGAGGCACTGCCTCCTGGCAGTAACTCCTCAGTCTTAGGGTTTCCCCTCCCTGGGGAACCCCCACCCACTATCCCCACCTCGCCTCAGTATATGGCTACTGCCAGTCATCGTCTAGCCCCGCGCCCTGGGGCAGACTGCAGTATCAGCCTACTCAGCACTGGCAAGCTTGGGTTTGGACCTGCTGCCTTTGCCTACCCCTGGGCTGCCCTCTGCAACCCCCAGTACTTATTAACCCAATGCTAGGCCGTAGCCTGGGGCTTTCCAGGTGGGAGGTCCTTAGCTCCTCTGCCTTTCCCCAGCCTTGCTCCACTCAGGTACCCTGTGTCCAGCTACCTGCAGCCAGGCCCTTCTCCCTCTACAGCCAGAGGAAGACTGACTGGGCACCTGGCCCACTGCCTCTTATAGGGACCAGCTGGGCCTGATTGGGTCATGGCCCCAGCTGCAGCCACTTCCCACAATCAGCCCAGCCTAAAAGCTGCTTTCTCCAGCCACAGCCCCCTCTCAGGGCTGTTTTTAACCCCTCTGGACCTGAGCGGGGTGATCACCCCACTACACCCATGCTTTGGGATCCGAACTAACCCAAACACCAGTGCTGAGAAACCGATCACATTTCATCCGAGGGCCTGAAAGGCTGTGCTGATGTTTCGTGTCCCGAGTGCTGGGTAACATGAAAGGACTCCCTGTTTCTAAAACGAAGCTGGTTCTCTATTAAGAGATCTCTATCACCGAGATCCTGCAACAGCAAGGAGCATTCAAGCCATGTGCACACAGACTGGCTTCCTGCAGCCTCCTGCAAACTGTGCTCCTCCCTCCAAGTTCCATGCAGGTTGCTACAATCAACATAAATTAATTAACCCCTGCAAACCACCGCCCCCACCCCCGGCAGAGGTGTTAACATCCTTGTCCCCATGCTACCAGTGGGGAAAGTGAGACACAGAGAGGCAAACAGCTAAACAATGAGATCGACAGTGATTCAGTGGCAAAGCTGGGAATATCATAATTGCAATATTTCAGCAGCAGTGACAGGCAGAAACCCTCCGGTGCAAAACATCAATGAACCCAATCTTGGGGGTATCAATGGGAGCATCAGATAATTCCCTCCTGACCCCCAGAGACAGGTTTGGCCGCTCCCCAGCACCACTGAAGTCACTATTACACATGATTAATCCTGTCTCCCCAGTTCTTCGCTATTATCCAGCGTATGAGAACTCACGCAGCTTCCTTTCTTCTTTTCAGTTGATAGGAAACGCAACACATGCTGTTATGCAAGCAATTTTGTCAAAAAACCAATCTCCCCGCAACTGATCCGGAGTGACAGACCCACAGGTCGGAGATGCTCCCGTCAGGCCGTGATGTAAGTTTCACAGGGTGGCAGACGCACAGGCTTGATGCTTTTCTTTTCTCTTGTGTCTGTAACTCCATCTGATCCAGTAAACACCACAGAAAAGTCCTTTCCGGGAGCTGCTCATGTTGTACCTAATCCGCCACTTGATGATTCACACGCAGAGCGAGCTCTCGAATATACCCCTTTGCAGCAAGGGGTTAATAATGGTTTCTATGCTGGGATTTCATTACTAAGGCTGGTCTACATGGAAAGTTCCACCCATTTCATTAAAGGTCTGATTTAAACCAATTCTGTTAAACAGAATTCTTATTCTGAATGCTTATTCTAGTTTCCATCAAAACTTGTTCCTAATCAACTTGCAACACGACACTTTCATGAGAGCATCTACAGATATTTGCACTGGTTTCCCTAAATCAGGTCAATTGCTGCAACTTTCTATGTAGCCCAGCCCTAAATACATTGGGTAAATCATCTGTTACTGCCCAAAGAGTTACTGGAGATCAAAACCGAATAACACATGTAACCAGAAAGAAGCACAGTGCACCATGAGATGTGTTCCTCTTGCTATTTGTACTGTGTGTGTGAACTGCCAGTGTTGTTGCACATTAGCAGATAGCCGTGGGGTCTCACAGTCAATGTGAACTGATGAGATTCCTCTAGAAAAGGACATTGGAAAGGAGCAATAGATTAATTGTAAAGCAAGAGGAGGGGTAGATGTCACTGTCAATGAATGTCTCTGCCTGGCTCAATCAGTTCCGATGCTGTAGTGAAAGATGATCCCAAACAGCTCTGTTTGCCCCAGCTCTGGATGCCTGCAAATCAAGATCAAGGTGTCTTGGCAGAGAGGTCAGCAGCACCGATCTTAGGACTTGAGTGCACTGAGTCGTGCGCGAGCCCAGAATTGGACTGGCAGGGGATACCCCAGCCTAGGACAGCAGTGCATTGACAAAGCTGGTGGGGGCTGTGCTGGAGTAGCTGGGAGTGCTGCAGGCCAAGATCATGGTGTATTGACCAGTCGGAGTGGGGATAGGGGGAGGGGGGCACAGATTGCAATAGGACAAGATGTTGCATGTCCGGATTGAGGTGTGTTGTCAAAGCTGGAGGAGCCAAGTGCCCACAGCAGCAGCTCCACAGCACCATGCCTGGGCCCGGGCAGCTCTGTCAGCCTCCTGCGTTCAAGAGAACCGATTTCACTCCAGAACCAGACTGTTTCAGGGACAAGCACCTTCATTCCCAGCACTCTCACAGTCACTGCCCTGACCCCACAGCTATGTGAGCCGTGATCAGAGTCCCTGTGCATCTCTGCCCCATGCCTAAGGGAACCTGCCTCATGGCCCTTTCTCTCTCTATTCACAGCGTGATGCTGCAGAGGGGGAAGGAAGTCTGTGTCGATCCCAGCGCAGAATGGTTCAAGACGTACAAAGAAAACCAGAAAAACTCCTTAAAGAAACTTGGTCTCTGGGTCTGAGACAGCAGCAGCTGGACACGATCTCAGTTTCACACGCTACATTATTTATATGCACTGACGTACCAGTGTATGGTTTAGCTGATTTATTTTTCTAGTCCTGTTAATTTATGTGAAAAAAACCCCTTCCATTCCCTTCATCCCTTCTGTGTCCTTCCCCCCCCCCCACTGAACATGTGATGGGGCAGCTGGCCAAAGCCACTGTCACTCTCTGCAGACACAATAAAATCTAGTGTTTTCTAACATGTCCCAGTGCTGCCGCTGATGTGAGTAGGAAATGTCCCCCCATTTCTGAGCAAGGATGGGCCTTGTTGCCGTGGTGTCACTATGGAGATCCAAGGATGGTGCAGGGCAATGTGGTGTCACTATGAAAACACAAGGGTAGTGCAGGACAACCTGGTGTTACTATGGAAAACCAAGGATGCTGTCAGGATGCAATGGAGGAGGGAATCAGGGAGTGGACTGACCCCTGCTTACAGGAGGGGCGTGGGGAAGAGGGAACAGGCCCACTCTGAGCTTGTGGGCTTGTTCTGCTCCATCCTTCCCCCTCCTCACCTGTGCGAATGATACAGGATGCTCCCCACCCCACCCCAAAACCCCTTTGGCTCTGGAGAGGCGAAGGGGGCAGAGCAGAGCTCTGGCTGCTTCCTGCAGCATCCCTGATTGGCTGCTCTTCCCAGGAGGCAGGGCAGTGGCAAAGGGAGCCAATCAGAGGGAGCTTTTCCCAGGCAGGGCTGGAGCACTGGTCCCATGGCCAGACTGGCTGCAACCCATTGGTGCCAGAAGTGGGATGGCAGTGACCACAGGGCTGAATCTGCTCTTGCTCTCACCAGGCACTGGGCAGCTCCCTTCTCCTGGGTGCCAGAGTGATGGAGACCAGAGTCAGGCTGGTGTCCGAGCTCAGGGGTTCCTTTACTGATTTACCTGCTCTCCCCTCCCCATGGTACCTGGGAGAGGATAAGGCATGCCAGGGGGTTAAATGCAATAGCCTGAAGCTCTCCGCCTGGGGGGCACCATAACAGAACAAACGCCAGGGCACTGCCCCAGCCTACCCTCCCCATATTGCTGTGGGGAGCAGGATCTTGGCTAGATGGAAAGGGGCTACGGTGTGAAGAAGGTGGGACCCACTGCACTAACCTTTCCCTTCTGATCACCAAGGCCCAGATCCCCGCTGGGGTTCAGAAAAGAAGCTGGGCTGCCCCCCAGCTCTGCTTGATCTGTTTGCGCTGAACCCGCCCTGTTCTTCACTCTCCGCTCCAAGCTGTGGATCTAATGGATGTGAAGCTGCTGGGCTTTCTGGCCTGGAGCTCCTGGATTTCCCTGTTTTGAAGGACTTAGGAGAAGGAAGGTTCTTGGATACTAATTCCCTGGGAGCTTGTCCCTGTCCCAGGCTAACAAGACACTGTCGGTAACAGACACACGGAGGGGTGAGAGGCTGTCTAGAATTTTGGGTAACAGTAGAAACTGCAAATGCGATTGCAGCTACTGGGGTCTTACTGTTTAAGCACCTGGTCCACCTCCCATTGACGCTGATGACTCTTTCTGTGGACTCTAGTAAGAACTGGACCTGCCATCTATGGCTAAGAGTCCATAACTTTTGAAACAGCCTTTGCTTTTCTCATATAGGAGGCTGGGGGCTTGAGGAGCAGGTACCGCGCCCCCTCTCCCAATGGCAATCACCTCAAACAGACCCCTTTAAACTTCCCACAGGCCTAGGAAAAGCCCATTCTCCATTGATATTTGCTATCAACCTGCTTTCATTCCATCTCCAAAACCCTCCTGCGCCCCTAGGATCAGCCCCTAGCCATCCCCCCACAGTCCCAATGCGCCCATGTACTCCCTCTTCTCCCGCCCCACTTTCTGCTCCCTGTCCTCATCCCCGTGACAACACTGACAACGCTGGGGGGCTAGGACATCACAGACCCCATCTCTTTCCATGGCACCATTAATGCACAAACTGCCCCCAGAAACAATTGGTTTGGTTTTGGTTCTTCCTAACAATGTTTGGGGCATTTCTGTCTTTTCCCTTTGGCCTCCCCTGGTGCCAGGCAGTAGCTGAGGGGCAAACCTGCATCTCCCTGTTATTCCTACATGGCTCTCTAGGGTTCTGACCTAGAGACCGTAACAGAACAGGGAATAGACTCTGGGAGCTGCCTCAACCTCCAGGCAGAGAGAGGGGGTGTAAGCAGGATACATGCAGGTTGAATCCTGATTGCAAGCTTTTATTTCTGCGTTGTGCTCTTGTGTCGTGTGCATCTGCACCACATCTCCTCTGCCTCCTGTGCAAGTAGAGAACAGTTGCTTTTTCTCATGACACAAACCTTCCCATATGATGGGAGACCCCTTCCACCAACACATATGGCAGAACCCCCCTGTAAAATGAACTCACTGAACTCCCCTGGTTTAGCGTAGGCCACAACTTTACACAGGGTTCATTGTAATACTGAATGTCACCTTGTTTTTCTTTCTGTTAGCAATACAGGAAATGATAGCTACTCTGGGAAAAGTTTATTTGATGTAATTTACCCCTTTTGGACTAAAGAATTCTGAAATAACACCTCAATCAAAAGGTTGCGGTGAGGGACTAGGTGAGACTGAGACTACAGACCTGCTATAGACGTCAATTAATTCTATTGCAGATGGAATTTATTTTGACAACCTTTAAAGTCAATTTTCTGTTAAGAGAGAAACTACTTGAAGAAACAAGTTGTGTAATCTTTTACCCAGCTAGCCTGTAACAGCCACTGACTTCTAGGGTGACCAGACAGCAAATGTGAAAAATCGGGACAGTGGGTAGAAGGTAATAGGAGCCTATATAAGAAAAAGACCCAAAAATCGGGACGATCCCTGTAAAATCAGGACATCTGGTCATCCTACTGACTTCTCCACTTCTCTTGTTTGCAAAGCAAAGCTGTGACATCTGCTGTCACCTGTCCACCTTTATTATTAAGAATGGGGATGGATGCATGAAGAGGAGTTTAAAAATGTCTACCACAAGTTATATTCATGGTCTGCAGGCCCCTTTTCCTTTTGAGAAGGCCAGATGTTAGCACACGGCTGCTTAACCCTTAGGCCAGGCTGTGGAAGCTTTTTCAGAACTGGTCTTGCCTTTCTTTTTGATATCTTTGAGGTTCACATAGCCACCCTGCATGTGGTTTGCAACAATGAATATTTTAAGAACACTTCAGGGTTAAGCAGGACCCTTCTAAACTGATATTGGCCCAAAGTCTGCCTCCCTTCAACAGGATTGGGCCGTGTTGACTGTATTCTGGGCATACTTCGCACCTGATTTGCCCAGAGGAGACACCATAAGGTGGAAAAAGCTCAGATCATCGCCATAAACATAAAAGTACAGGCAGAAGTCCTTCCCCTTTCAAACCAACATTCCAGGGACCTGAGACTGATTCCCTCTGGAGAAGGAAGTCTTGCCTATTAACTGGGACATGCTCTGGCCTTTCTATTATTAAGGGTGTGAGTGTGAGTGAGAGCGAGAGCACCTGTCATATCCACACAGAGAGGGTGCCATACAGAGCAGTGCCCTAAATCTAAATTGCTTCAAAGCTCTGCCCTGTGAAATCATTTGCTGTGTTTTCTTCATTCTTGATTCAACAAAACTAAGCTGCCTGCTCTACATTTTTCAGCGAGAGAGGTTGAACATCTATTTATTAAAGTCTCAGTAAGGTCTGTAGCTGTGTTGGAGGTTGGGAGACAAAGAACAGTGCATAACATCATTTTCTGTGATATCGTCATTTTCAGTTAAGGCGGGACTTCCAGTGGCATGGAGGAGGGTGGGACTTCCTGTGACAGGTGGGTGGGACTTCCTGTCCTATCATCCTCATCTCATCCTTCAATCTCCTTAACAGGCAGTAGGGTTTCCTTACTACTGTCTTAGGTCCAAGGTCACATGAGATATTGGGCAGAACAAACCCACTGAAATTCCAACAGGGCGAGGGAAATTAGGATGAGCTGACAACCACAGCAACTAAATCCTGCCTGGACTCAGTAAGTCTGAGCTGCATTGAATTGTCTTCCAGTCCATGCTTTTCCGAGGCACAAGAGCGTGCACATCAAGCTACTGTAGTAAAACCCTGCCACTTTCCCCAGGGGGGAACAGGTGCGGGATGCTCCCTCTGGCGAGTTGCTTTGCTGAATCTAGCTAGCAGGGTACCCCCTCTGCCCTCAGTCCAGTCTGTACACACTGGCTGACTGTAAGGGGAAACGAGGGCAAACCCCCTTCTGGAAGACACAGTGCTCAGTCACTCAGTGCAATCAGCACTCGGTGCACTACAAAGGATCTCGCCCGGGGACGGCCAACTCCAAGCTGGGGGGGCAGAAGCTAGCTCTGAGTTTCCAAGGCACGGTGCACTGACAGCGGAGTGCAGTGAAGTGGGGAGGGTGAGGAAGCAAATTCCTGAGAGATGCCAGCTGGGAGTGATACATCAGTGTGCTATTTCCATGCTGCCCCTACCCCCAGCAGTGTTGTGGGGAAGGGGCCGGGGTCTCCTTGATCTCACAGACCACCTGAGTTTTACCCCCTCTTATGGGGAGGCTGGGATGGGAAATGCAGAGGCTTTGCAGAGGGCCTCACTTGGAGGCTTTGGAGATTTGTCCCAGTGCTGAGTTTGGTGCACAGAATAGAAAATGCCTCATATGCAGCACGACCAATTCTGAGTCTCCGAACACCAGGAGTCGGATCCCCGAGAACAATGAGACTGGCTTAGAAATCAACAGATTAAACACTTCAGGTGTCCCATTGCTGTTCTTCTCTCTTCCTTCTCCAGGAAGTCTGGGCAGGGGGCAAGCTCCTGAGCGGGGTCAGTGCTGGCTGAGTTCTCCATTTCCCAACCAGGGCAATGTGAAGTCATGCCAAGCTCTGGATCCCTTGGCTCAGCCTAGCCAGGGGTCATCAAAGGAGGAGGAGGAGGAAGGGCCCCCCAGACACTGGTGGGTGGGGAGGCCAGGACTGGTGCTCACTGGTGAGCCATGAAAGGCAATGCCCCACTGGGTGTCCAGGGACCCTTACCCAATTTCCAGGTCTCCACGGGGCAATGCGAAGTTCCATACCCCTCCCCAGGGTCGGCCGGGCTGGGAACACTGCCAAGTGACCAGCCATCTGGTCTCCCTGTCATCTCGGGGCACCAGAGGCTGCAAGTGTTGGAGAGTTTCCCAAGGCCGCAGAATGGAGGGAAAGTCCCAACAATGTTTTCCCCGAGGGCTTTGAAGGATCATGACTGAGGGGCATGTGCCAGCTCAGGGGGCCCCGGAGGTGGGGAATGGATGGCCAGGCTCTCCAGCTGAGGTCACTCACATTCTCAGAGGCCTCTCCTCGGGCAGGGCAGGCCCTTGGCAGCGGAGCTGGGGAGGGGAGCAGGCCAGGCAGCCCTCTCAACTGCCCCCCATTACAGCCCCAAACGTGGAAGGACCTGGGAACAGTAGGGCAAGCTTGACTAACAGCACCGCTACTTGTTCCCCATATAATGAGAGAGAGAGAGACAGAGAGAAAGCATCTATGTTGCGGAAACTGTGAGGTTTATTGAATATCCCAGCCCAGGGATGTCTGGATTATTCAGACTGGGGAAACACAGGGCATGACTCTAGCAACACCTGCAGTTTCTCCCTCTCCAGATTCTGACATTGGCCCTGCACTGCCAGTTTGGCACATCAGTCCCTGGATATCCTCAGCATGAATAATCCAGAGCTCCCTGGCCATTATGTCAGAGAAGCAACAAAGCCGGGGGTGTCTTTGTGCCTAGACTGGCCTCCACCAGGTCAGGCAGCAAAGGGATGATGACAATGCAGCATCCAGCTCCTCAGAGGCCTTTCATCCCTAACCCACCTATGGCATCTCACGGCAGGGCAAATCTCTGCCACCGAGCTCGGGCAGAGGGGAGCTGGGCTTGTGAGCTGATGATGGACCCAGATATTCCAGCCTTTCCGGCCCTGTTCCAGAGCCCCTCTGCAGTCCCGAGCAGATGTTCTTTCCCGTCTACTGCCAGAGCCCCTGGTCACAGGCTGGGTCCTCCTCTGCCCATAGCTGGGAAGGGAGAACTCATCCCCGCATCAGCCTATGGCTGGGGGAGAAAGGAAAAAATATATATTCCAGCTCCCACCCAATGTAATGGGGAAGGGGAATTGTCTGCATGGACATGCCATGGTGGCATGGTCCATCCTTGGTCTCCATGGTGACGCCACAGTGATATGGTCCATCCTAGAGTCTGCACAGTAACACCACGATGATATGGCCATATCTTGGATCTCCATAGTTACACCATGGTGACAAGGCCCATCCCTGCTCAGATAGTGGGGGGACATTTCCTACTAACATCAGCAGCAGCACTGGGACATGTTAGAAAACACCGGACTTTATTGTATCAGCAAAGAAAGACAGTGGTGTTGGCAGGGGGTCGCTTCCCCATCACACAGACACTGGGGGACAAAGGACACAACAGGGATGGGGTAAATGGGAGGGGTTCTCCTTAATTAAACAGGCCAGAAAAAATAGCTCCTCAGAACTATGCACTGATACACATCAGGCCATGTAAATAATGTGGAGCATTAAGCTGAGATTCTGTCCAGCTGCTGCAGGGATACAGACATTTAAGACTGTGACATGCTCAGACACTCCAATAATAGTGTCTATTTACATACCTAAGAAAGAGAGATTCTAGTTTGCCAAGCCAGAACCTTCTGCTCATGCAAATGGAGATGTATCTAGACTGGGTAAACTGAGGGAGTCCAGAGACTAGGATCAGGCGAGGGATAAACCAGGGGACGTCATCACCAAAATATCAATGGGCTGCACAGATGGGAACATTGCAATGTTACCTGCTGGAGAGGAGAGTCAATCAGTTGCCCGGCTGTTGCGCCACAATTTCATTGCCACCTGCAAACAATTCCACACTGCATCTACTTGGGACCATCAAAAACCAAGAGTCTGAATGGGACGGGGGGCTGGAATGAGCTGCTCAAGAGGCAGAATGGTCCGATATACGAGATGCTGGACTGCACTGGGACTCAGGGGAACTGGATTTTTTACTGGCTCTGCCACTGAGCAGCTGTGTGACCTAGGGTTGCCAATTTTGGTTGGACGTATTCCTGGAGGAATTATCGCCTGACATAATCTTTAATGAAAGAATAATCTTTAATTCCTGGAGACTCCAGGACAAACTGGGAGGGTTGGCAACTTTGACCCTGGGGAAGTCTGTTTGCTGTGCCCATCATGTCTCTGCCTATTCAGGCTGTCCACTCACTGATGCAGGTGCCATCTCTTGCTCTATGTCTGGACCCAGCACAATGGGGTCCTGATCTCAGCTGGTGCTGCCATAACACCATGAATCGGGAGATGCCTTCAGTTAGGCAAAGCTAAATATGGTGTCGCTGCAGGTACTAAATGAATGGCCTTGGAGTAAGGTACCCAGCAATGGGGATTGATGAAAATGTGGCTGAGGAGACAAATGGGCTCTGGGTAGTAGGCCAGATCTTGGCCCCATCAAAGCCCCTGGCAACTAGTGTGACCAGGCAGCAAGTGTGAAAAATCAGGATGGGTGTGGGGGTAATAGGAGCCTATATAAGAAAAAGACCCCAAAATCAGGACTGTTTCTATAAAATCAGGACATCTGGTCACCCTACTGGCAACACTCCCCGGGCACAAAGGAAAGCAGAGGTGCCCTCACCTCCAGCCACGGGGGCGTCAGAGGACGAGGAGGAGGAATCACTAGGGGAAGTCACAACGCTAAGAAAAGTGACTGTGTCCTGCAGTGGTAACTCCATGGTAAGAAATAGACAGAGCAGAAATAAACAAGCATCAGCTGAGTGTGCTCTGGATGAGCAGGTCAGCCCCCAGGACAGGGTGGGGGAATGCGCCCGTTCAACAGGAACCTAGAGGCATCAGAGCCTCGCACTAAAAGGGTCGCCTGACAGCCCCAAACCCTGTGCCAGAAGGAGGCCTAGAGTCTGGCTGGGTCCCTGGGGGGCAGAGGGAGGAGATCCCCATGGACGCCAGAGAGGAGTGGTAAATCCCGAACCCTGATGGAACTGAACTGACACCCCACAGCCGCCTGCCGCTCTGGGGAGCGTTTCCTAGGGTCCTAGCCCCTGATCCTTGCCACTTGCTGACAGATGCTCAGGGCAGAAACGGAAGGGGCTGGGGGCAAACGTGAATCTGTGCCACTTTGATGCCCCCTGATCCTGGGCCCAGTGGGCTCCCTGAGGGTGAGAAAGCAGTAACCTGGGGCCCAGCCATGGCACCCCCAGGATGGTTGGCACTGGTGGGGCATGGCAGCTGGCACTGGTGGGGCATGGCCGACCCATGCTCCCTGGATCTCTCCCCTTTGCAGCCCCTGGCCAGAGACTGTGCGGGGTGTCCTGGGCCTAGCTATAAACAGCACTGATGAGTCCCTCTGGCCTGGAGGGTCCCCAGCTGGCCACACAGCCTGGAATCTACTTTGTGACACCTGAGCAGCACAGAGAAGGGGTGGAGGGGCCAAGCCTGTGCCCCCGGTGCTGTCAGGGCTTCTGCTCTGGCCCCAGGCTGCAGCCCTGCTCTGGGCACAACTGGAGAGTGAACCGGGCACAGGCCAATCCCTGCGCTGAGTTACACAGTATAAAGCAGGAGTCACTCCATGGAGCCGCGCTGGCTTTACACGGGTGTCGCTGTAGCAGGATCCAGCACGTTGGCAGCTGCCTCCCCCTCGGGGAGCAGATCCAGAGAACAGGCTCCTCCAGGTTAACTTTAGCTGTTTAAATTCCTACTTCGCTTGTAGCAGTACAAGTGTCCTCTGCAGAAAAGTCCTAACTCTGTGTCCATGCAGCATCTGGCGGTCACCAGCTGCACCCTGTCTTCCTTCTTCAGGGGGCCACCAAGGGGGAACACTGTCCCCTGCACACTGATGAGGTGCCACTACCCTCGGGGAAAGGACCTTCTCCACCTGCTTGGCCAGCACCACCAGCTCCCACCCATCACCAGCTGAGCTCTGGCTTCAGCCTTCTGATGGCAGAGTGGGGAAAGCCCCATCCCCAGCTGGTGGGGATTCCCTCTTGGGGAAGATACAAACGGGGGGGGGGGGGGGGGCGGAAATCCTTGACACTGAGAAAAGGCCTGACTGAGGGTTCTCTATGGGATAGTGTCAGGGCAGTAGCAGGTCACATCAGTGACTTTTTCACTCTGGTTAGAAATGCCACACCTCGAACTGCGCACACTGCTCGGGCAAGAACCAGGCAGTGGGATCTGAAGGCACCTGGTCCAGAACTGCATAAAGGCTGGAGTTCTGTGCATTACAGTGAGAGATCCTACAGCCAGGGCCAAAATCGTATGTGCACCAAGTACCCAAGTGTCATTAAATTTCACATTGGCACCTTCTTTGCGTTTTGTCAAATCTGCAGTGAAAGTGTTCTTAAAACAAACAACATGCTGGGTCATCATCTGAGACAGCTATAACATGAAATACATGGCAGAATGCAGGCAAAACACAGAGCAGGAGACATACAGTTCTCCCTCAAGGAGTTTAGTCACAAATTTAATTAACACATTTTTTTTTAACAATTATCATCAGCATGGAAGCATGTCCTCTGGAATGGTGGCCAAAGCATGAAGGGGCATACAAATGTTTAGCATATCTGGCATGTAAATACCTTGCAATGCAGGCTACAAAAGCGGCATGTGAACATTTGTTCTTACTTTCAGGTGACAATGTAAACAAGAAGCGGGCAGCATCGTCTCCCATAAATGTAAATAACTTGTTTGTCTGAGAGATTGGCTGAACAAGAAGTAGGACTGAGTGGACTTTCTTGGCTCTAAAGTTTTACATTGTTTCATGTTTGTGTCCAGTTATGTAACAAAAAAAAATCTACATTTGTAAGTTGCACTTTCACAGTAAAGAGATTGCACTATGGTACTTGAATGAGGTAAATTGAAAAATATTATTTCTTTTATCATTTTACAGTGCAAAGATTTGTAATAAAAATAATATTTAAGTGAGTACTTTACACTTTGTATCCTGTGTTGTAATTGAAATCAATATATTTGAAAATTTAGAGAAACATCCAAAATATTTAATACATTTCAATTGGTTTCTATTGTTTAACAATCTGATTAAAACTGATTAAGCATGATTAATTTTTTTAATCACAATTAAAATTTTTGAGTTAATCGTGTGAGTTAACTGCAATTAATTGACAGCCCTAGTTATTAGTTTTCAAATGATACCTCTTGAGGCATGTTTTGTACAAAGATTATCACAATAGCAGGTCAGGTCTGAATACAAGAGTGCATTCGGGCATAAAGAGCCTCCCATGGGAAGCCCCATATCCAATGCAGAGGGCAAAATGTAACCTCTGCCAATCGCGCCAGCAGCAGCAAGGGCTGGGTCCTTATTTTACGGGACTACCTACAATTTCTTCATTTTTTGGCTCAAGACCCCACCTCATAATGCAAGAACCTATAAGCCAGGTGCCTTTGCTAGGCAAATCCATACCCTCTTGCATGCACAGAGGTTTAAACAAGCAAACTTTATGGAGAGGGAACGGAGAAAAGGGAAAGACCAGGCTGACCTGAGACAAATAGTTACACTTTAACATCTTGCATCCCCAGTTACCTCACAGTGCACAAGTCACTGAACCAAACAATTGGTCTCTGAATGGCTGGTGCTGTTTTTGGCCTTCCACTCTCAGTTCAGGGCTACCCCGAATTCCTTACTCACAGTCTGTGCTTCCAAGAGTCCAGGACAATCAGGGGCCCGGTTTCGTAGACAGCTGGGGCTCCACCTCCTGCCCTGCTATAACGTTGTCAGCAGCTAGGACAGGGAGGCCTCACCAGAGTAACTAGGCTGATGGAGACGTTGCTGTGAATTCCTCTGCTCCCGCTGGAGTGCACCCACCTGCTCTCCCTCTGATGTGCCGTCTGCTGGAGGCTGTGGCCTGTGGCTGAATCCAGCTGTGCTTTGTGCTGCCTTCTGGGGGCTGTGGCTGGGCCCAAGGGCTGCCTGGCTCTGCCTGCTGCTCAGGTGAGCAGAACTGCTAGACAACTGGCCTGTTTGGTGAGCTCTGTCCACATACGGCAGGGACAGCTCATGGCTCAGATCTCTCAGATAATGGGATCAGTGGCCTTGGGAACCCATCCAGGTCCCTGTCACCCTCCAGAGAGGTGTTCCCAGCAACAAGTTAGAAACATGCAGCCTCTCTCCCCCTCCCTATACTTCTCGCCCTGTTATTTTATCCCTTCCTTTCCCTTTCCCTTTTCTCCCGTCTCTTCCACTCCACTCTCCTTGTCTGAGCACCTGTGTGCGACAGTTATGGGTGCTCTCGAGATCCCTCAGATCCCCTCCCTTCAGCAAGGGCTGAGGGCCTTGTGGCAAAGGTGCTCAGCTGGACTCGAGGAATCTATTTAGCTCACCGAAGAGAGGGGTTAAATGGCCACTTGATCTCTGTCTATAAATACCTACAGAGGAAGAAGATATCCGAGCCTATGGGCTTTTTAGTCTAGCAGACCAAGGCAGAATGAGATCCGATGGCTGAAGGAAGCCAATGTGGGGCCGATATTTTAAAAGATTTAACAGGCTGATCTGGGTAATTATAGGCCTGTCAGTCTAACATTGATCCCAGGCAAGATAACGGAGCTTTTTCACCACGATGCTTGTGGCTGATCTGCACTGGCCAGGCAGACTATACTGCAACACCTTGCCAGCAGGAACTGCCCTGAAAGCCAGCTCAGTTCACGTGGTTTAATTTCTGGTGCCATGGGCCTGGGCATGCCTGGCCTCCTGGGTCTGGGGCCGGCAGAGAGAAGAAGCACAAAGATCTTAGTGGTTCTGCATGGCACAGAAATGGGGTGGGAGAAGGGGGACCTGGGGGTTGGTGAAGAGCCCCCAGGTCAAGACATGACAACCCTGGGCTCCTGTGTGCATCTCTGGGGGGTTGGGGAGGAGGGCGACACAGGCAGGATGTGGTATGTTTCTGATCACTCAGAGGAACCGCAAGAGAGGATCCGAGAGCAGAATCGCTCCTTTGATCTTGGAAACCCACAAACAGAAAAGACACCAGAGTGAGACTCCCCCGCCCCCAACCCCTCAGGGTGCGAGAAGGGGGGCAGGAAGGTGCTGGTTGATTCACTCATTCTCCCACAGGTGACCTTCGGCAAGTCACACAGGATATGACAACTCTGCACACAAACACTCACAGCTGGCCTCTGCCAGCAGACTTGGGCTTGTGGGGCTTGGGTTTAATTGTGGAGTCCTAGACCCCCATGTCTATCATCCAGTTAAACAGCACCTTAGCCCGAGCTCAAGTCAGCTGTCAGGGGCCGGCCTCAGGTGTCTACCTGCAGAGTAGACATACCTTCAGCAGCTCCGTGCCTCAGTTTCCCATCTGCAAAATGGAGATAATGGCACAGCCATGCTTCAGGAAGGAGGAAACTCATTAATGACAGAGAATTGCTATGGCGATGGGGCCCACAGATGGAGCTAGTAGGTCGCATGGCTAGTCTATAAGGAATGGGGGCTGCTGCTCCGTCCAGAGCTCAGTATCCCAGCACATATGGCCAGTCCCTGCTCCTGTTCAGCGATCCTTCAGTACGGCCAACTAAGGACGGGGAGTATTGTTACACATGAGTGCACAGTGCTGTAAAGATGCACAGCCCTCTGCCAGACACAGCTCCTGCCCCAGAAAGCTCAGATTATAAAGCCCCAGGCCAGTTCCCAGGGATGTCAGTGGGCGTCTTACCATTGACTTGACTGGGTTAGAACAAGCTCTCCCAGATCATCCAGCCTTGCAGTGTCATGTTCCCTAATTCCTAGGAGGGCAGGTTTGCTGGATCGGCGCAGACCTGATCTGCAGCTGGTCTGGCATCCCAGCTCCTGCTGTACACAACACTCCACTGGCTATCGCCGCCTTCTCTGACAACATCGCATCTCACCAGCCCACTATCATCCCTCCTCAGACTCCAGGGACAGCTGCACGCCCCAGGAGAGATCAGGGCCCCATTGTGCCTGGTGCTGCACATACACATGAGGAAGGCAGCCTCTGCTCTGAAGAGCTTCACTCTAAGCGGACAGGCAAGCAGTGAGGGGAAACAATGTGTTATTAATGCCATTTCACAGCAAGAACCTGAGGCCAGAGAGACTAAGGGACTAGCCCAAGGTCATGCAAGGGGTCACTGGCAGAGCAGGGAATTCACCCACAGCGCAGGGATCCCTCTCCAGAACTGCCATCTCCAGCTCCTGCTGTACCCAGATAGGCCCATATCACCCTGCTACCGACCCAGCTGATACTAGCCCAGACGCAGAAGAGATTGATCCTGCTCATCTGGCATCCACTGATCCAGAACCACGCAGGGGCTAACAGCCCCAGTAGTGTTCCTTGGGTTGTTGTGTCTTCGATGCTGTTCTCAGCTTGACACACAGGGGGCTGGGTGAAGAGATGCAGCACAGAGCTCACAGCCCAGGGGATGGGGAGAGGGCTTTAAGCCACCTTTGCACCCTCCTCAGCCTCAGCTGCTCCACAGGCTGGGGCAGCCCTTGCTTTAACAGCCAGCCCTGGGAGCCTGGCTAAGTTATAGCAGCCTCCTGGGGTGCCCTAAGGGTCACAGAACTGCCAGAATCTGCCCCATGACATGTCCGTCCCACCCCAACCTTCCCTCAGCACACTCCCTACAGGCATGCAGCGAGAGTCAGATGCCCCTATGGCTGTGTAGGAGGAATCGGCTCCGGCTGGATGTGGGGCCTCACACTGCTCCAGCCCTCTTGTGCAATGGAAAGGAGGTCCGGGGGGGATGGGGGTGGGGAAGAATCTCCCCCTTCATCATTTTTGAGACCTCTCAAGCCCTTTGCCTCAATAATTGCTAGTGGCAGTGAGTTCCACGGGTTCGTCCTGTGTTGTGTACCAAGGTGCTTCCTCTTGTCTTGTTCTCGAACTGTGGGGAAGGGGAAATTGGCCACCACTGCACCTACCCTTCAGAAACTGTACCCAGTCAACACCTGACACTTCTCCTTTCCAGACGAAACAGTCCCAGATCTTAACTCTCTCCTCTCAGGGGAGTTCCCCACCCCGACTGCCTGGGGCCATGATTCATTTCCCTCCCTCTTGTCTGACCCACTGACATCCTGGCAGCAGATGCACTTCTCTCCCTTCCAACTATTGCCGTGACTCAGAACTCCTTCGCTTGTGACGGTGGTCAGAGCAGGTGGTGAGATCAGGACGGCCAGCCCCCAGCGGTCCAAACTCAGGAGCCAGCCCCAACATCATGAGATTGCCCTATAAACACTGAGATCTTTTTAATGTATACATGTTGATGTGAGGGGGTGTAGAGACGCCACTCTGAGCAGTAAGGGGTTGATGAAAGCCTGTGCCCCTATCAGCCCCATCCCATTACACCTGTATAAGGTGTCAAGTCTGTAGGGAAGGTTTAAAAGAGGGGAAACCCAGTTCTGCTTCCTACCAGCCCACCTACGATGGAGGCCTGAGAACCCCAGAGCCAAGGACTGGAAAGCCCACAAAGCCTGAAGCAGGGCCAGAGCTCCAGCGGGGCCCTGCCAGACTATGGGTGTGTTGGACTCAATTACCCTGCATAGAGCAGGAGTAAAAGTGACCTGGCCAAAAAGCCAAGTCAGAGGAAGAGGAAGACCACAGCAGGGCCAGGGTTGCTGTCAGTTGGGGCTCCTAGGAAGAAAAGGTCGTTATGCCCAGCCAAGAAAGGGTGAACCATTGGTTAGGAGGCTGTTCCACAGTTGGGTTCTTTTCCTTTGCCTGCTGATTTCTGGGCATTTGGGGGCACAGTCAGATCACATTCTCGAGGCTGGAAACTTTGTCAGGGAAAGCCAAGGGTCTCAGGCAGTCACTTCATTCTACGAGCTTTAATAACGAGATCGAAAATCACTAGATGCACAATGAAGTGGCGACAGTTGGCAACACTGCATCATCTCATCACCCAAAACTGCATCATTGACCAACGCTGTGTCATCTCATTGCCCAACACTGCGTCGTCGCCCAACACTGCATCATCTCATCACCCAAGACTGCGTCATTTCATCACCCAACAATGCGTTATCACCCAACAATGCGTCATCTCATCGCCCAACATTGCATCATCACCCAACACTGCGTCATCTCATTGCCCAACATTGCGTCATCTCCCAGCACCGCATCATCTCATCACCTAACGCTGTATCATCTCATCGCCCAACACTGCGTCATCGCCCAACACTGCATCATCTCATTGTCCAACACTGTGTTATTGCACATATCCCTTGCTGGGGCAGGTTGACCGTGAGGAGCTTTGCACCCAGCATTCAGAGCTGCAGGCAAAGTGCCACCATGACCAGCCTGCAGTGGGGGTCCACAGAGGAGGGACAGGCTGAGGAGCTGGGTCCTTCTGAAGTCTGAGCAGTTTTTGGTGGAAGGCACACTGCAGGCCTTGTGGGAAGCCTGCATTCTGTGCTGAGCCCTGCATTTTGGGAAGGACGCAGTGTTGAGAAGAGTTAGAGAACAGTCACCGAGATCAAACACCTGGGCAGTAAAACCTCTCAGGAAAAGACAAGACTGGGGTGTGGCCAGTCTGCAGCAGAGGGCCCAGGGGAATAGCAGGGGAATTGCAGCCATCTGCAGATCTGCAAGGAGGTCTTGTGTAGGGCCACCCATGGGGAGACAAGAGGGGCAATTTGTCCCGGGCCCCGCAGGGGCCCCCACAAGAGTTTTTTGGGGCCCCTGGAGCAGGATCCTTCGCTCGCTCTAGGGGTCCCAGAAAACTCTCGCAGGTCCCGGGCCCCCAGAGCTTCTTCCACTCTGGGTCTTTGGTGGCGGGCTGTCCTTCCGCTCTGGAGCCCGCCACCAAAGTGCCCTGAAGATCCGTAGTAGGAGGTCCTTTCGGCACTTCAGCAGTGTGTCCCGGGGTGGGTCTTCGGTGGCAATTCGGTGGCGGGGGCCCCCCACCACCGAAGACCCCAAGCCTCCTGAATCCTCTGGGCAGCCTTGGTCTTGTGAAAAGGATGGGGTCTGATCCTGCCTGCTGCCCAGCAAGCACAGAAACAGAGGAGTCTGATCCGGCCTTCTGCCCAGCAAGCACAGAAACAGAGTCCAGGGACTGCAGCAAGGAAAATGGAGGTTAAATATCAGGAAAACCTAGAGTACTCCAAGAGCAGAGCAGGGGACCAGACAAGCGCCTGGAGGAGACTGCAGATTCACCACCCCTGGGGCCCAATTGCCATTGCCCTGCGCTGTCGCTGGCACTAAGCTGCTTGGGACGAGTGGGGAAGCCAGACACACAAGCATGGGTGGTGTGTGAACCTTCACTTCAGGGATGTGATACCCCAGCCCCACCCCTTCCACTCGAGGCCCCATTCCACCCTGCCTCTTCCACTCCCTCTCCCACCAGAGCCCTGAGGCCCCACCCCCTAGCATGGCCAGACGACCCTGGCTGAACCATCCCAGCTGCCCCTGGCCACCAGCTGCCCCTGGTCACCCTGTGCCAGCTGTCCCAAGCCCCAAGTTCCAGGCCACTGATCTGATCTGAGCCCTCCTGTGAGGAAGTGGGACTGTTCTTAATGTTCCCTCTGAATACTGTTGGAGGGGCATCAGTTCTTGGCAACTAATGGCCAGGCCCTTCCCCCCTGTAAGGGGATGCTAAAGGTGTGGGAGAACAAAGAGATCAGGTGACCTCCTGGCCTGGGAAAGAGACACAGCCCAGAGAAGGAGGGACTGGAGGGGATGGCAGTCTGGAGCTGGCTGGGGACAAGGACTGAAGTGCAGACGTGAGGATCTGGCTCACTGCCCCCCAGAATGGACCCAGCTGAGGGGTCCGATTCTGGGTACATACAAGCTCTGTTTTAGACCATGTTTCCTGTCATCGAATAAACCTCTGTTTTACTGGCTGGCTGAGAGTCACGTCTGACTGAGAAGTGTGGGTGCAGGACCGTCTGGCTTCCCCAGGACCCTGCCTGGGCAGACTCGCTGTGGGAAGCGCACGGAGAGGCAGAGGATGCTGAATGCTCCAAGGAGAGACCCAGGAGGTGAAGCCATGTGAGCTTCTTGCCCTGAAGACAGTCTGCTCCAAGGGAAAGGAGGCTCCCCAAAGTCCTGCCTGGCTTTGTGGGGAGCAGTTCCAGAGCATCGCCCAGTTCCAGAGCATCGTGACTCTGTGACACCCCACCAGCTTATGCCCACCACCCATAAACAGAAATATACCAGACAGACCCACATGGCACCTGTTTTGTCAGGATGAGGACACTGCTCAAAGGCACCCAGAAACACTGTCAGGACCCATCAGCTGATGGGTTTGAAAGACACCTTTGATTTTCCCAACAGATGCAGGATTTGGCAAGAAGCAGAACCCCCCCACCTGTCACACCCAAGCAGAAACCTTTCCACTGCTAGAAATACACCAGCCCGATGCGCATCGCATATGTCAGCAGCAGATGCCAACACCTGAAGATATTCAATCAGTTCAGAGAGAACTAGAAGTTTTATTGATCTGTCAACATTTCTTCCAAGCCTCTGAGATGTATTTAAGCCTCTGAGACAACTATGGGACAAAGCTGCAGGCTGGACATGGGCGTTTCAGCATGACGCAGCCTGCAATGTATCGAGAAGCAGGTGGCCAACTCTCCCACCCTGAAATACTAGGATGTGAGCAGAAAGACAGCCTGACAGTGGAATGGGGCTTGGGGTCTCGGTCCTACAACAGGGAGAGACAGTAGCTTTCACACCAAGGTCACTGTCGCCAACACACAGAACAAGGAAATGCCCCATGGAAAAAGTGATCAGGAAACCATTTGAGTAATGTCAGGTGGGGGCTGCCAGGCCTGGAGCAGAGGTCCCAGCCACGTGTTTCTGTGCAAACACCAACCCCCCTCCTAAGGGGTCAGAGTTAACCCCTGGAACAACCATCACACATAACCACAGCACAACACTGTTCTGTGACCCCAGCAGAGGCCAGAGCAGATGCAGGCCAGGATCCCCAGTAGGGGTTACACAGCACAGCTTACAGCAAAACAGATGCTCCCTCCCCACCCCCACGCCTGGCTTGACACACACAGACTCTCTGCCCCATGCCCCTTGGGTCAGTCCAGCCGGACCGTGCTCTGGGTGGCGCTGGCAGGCTGGCTGAGCTCAGCATGATGGGTTGATTAGTGGTCTCAGCTCCTGTCTGCTGAAGGCTGAGAGTTTACACAAATCCCCTTTTGCCAGCAGCCGGCTCTCCTGCCAGCAGCTCCCGCCTTGCCCCAGCTCAGGGCTCCTGTACTGCAGCTTCTTTGTTTTCTTTCCAAATTTCCCAGGCTGCCTCACACCATTCGTTCAACCCCCATCCCCAGGGCCAGAGTTAAGGCTGTGTGTTTGAGTGGCATTCCCCCCAGCCAATCAGGTTTGTGTAGAGTAGCCGTGGCGGGGGGAAGTCTCTCTCCCAGTTTCACACCAGCTGGTGGCCCCCAAGTGCCTGCCCTGCATGCAGCTGATACTGTGATGCCACAGCTCTTTGCCATCAGCTACGAGAAAGAAGCTGGGATGTGCGTCACCAACTTCTTACCCAGAGCATTTTTTCTGGCACTTTCCGCTCAGAACCACATCCATTCCCTGCAGCCTGGCTGGGGGGGAAAGCTGCACTGCACAGCTGGAAAGGCGCCCCCTGGTGGGTGCCTGGCACAAGGCTCCTCCAGCTAGAAGACCTACCCTTCACCAGAGGCAGCTGGATTGTGATTCCCCCACACAGTTCTGCCCTAGGGCCCTTGGCGGGTCTATGACTTGCAACAGGGCTGGATGGGAACTGCAAGGAGAGAATCTCCCCAGTGGAAAAGATTCAGTATTAACGTCCCAGAGACTGGGGAGACCTGGGTCCTCTGTCAACGATGGGACCATCCATGGGCCAGAGTGCCCAGGACTGCAGAGCTCAGGGTCAGGGGGGCAGGTGTATCAGGGTGAGAGGACCCACCGGTGGATATCACACTTCTGACCAGGGGTTCAGGTCCCTTGGGGGTGGGATTGGGTGCAGGTGGCGCAGATACACGACACTGGCTGGGGTGTGCCCCTTTTAACAGACAGCACCGAACCTTGGCATGAGTTAAGCCTTGAGAAGCCTTTGTTGATTTGGTGTCTCTTTAGGGGGCAGCTAGATCCTCGTGGGAGTCTCAGAGGTCTCCAGGAGGAGGAGGAAAAGCAGCCAGAAGCCACCATTAGACACTCCTGAGCAGGATACACTTGCCCCCCATCTCCCCCTCCCCACATGGAGCCTGCAGTGCTAGTTGTGGGGTCGGGGGGGGTGTGTGAATGGCAGCACAGAAAGGAGGCCTAGCTGGGGCCTGTGGGCAGAAGGGAGTGGTGCTTTGGGGATTTAAAACTGGGGCTGGGGGGAGGCATCTCAAACGAGCTCTGTGCTGGGGCCGTGCTGCCTACAGTGTGCTGGGTTCGGACTCACTGTCTGTCAGTTTCTGTTTTTCTGTTTAGACTGGCAGCTCATTGGGCAGGGACCGTCTCTCACTCTGGCATGGACAGCACCCAGCAATGGCCCCGGTCCTAACTGGGCCTCTCAGCACCACCGTAACCCAAATCAACACTAATATGAATGGTCCTGCTCTTCAGTCTGTGCCAGCACAAAGCCAAAGGCTGATATGGCTCCACCCTCCCTGATCAGAGCCCGGATGGGCCCTCCCGGGGCTTGCGCGGCATAGACCCAGCTGAGTGGTTTGGCGGGGACATCATTAACTTGGCCCTCTCTTGATGGGACTCAAGGAGGGTCAACCAGACCCAAGAGCAAGTCGCCCAGAACTCAGCGTTGTCATCCCAGCTGGCAATGACCTCACCCAGCTCAGAACTTCTGAGCCATTCGGATCCAAACAGCCTGATGCCGTTTGGAGCAGAACATTCCAGGACTATTTGAACCACAACATTCTGGTGCCCCTTGGATCAAACGGTTGGCTCAGGTCAGTCGTGACCTGCTGCCTGCTCTGTGAGATTTGGAAATTTAGCTGGAGAATTGGACCAGAACCGCCATCCTTTCCCCAGCAGAGACCTAGACTTTCTGGCTAGTGCTGGGACAGAGACGCCAGGAGGTTTCGAGGACTGTGACAAGCACCAGCCTTGCCCCGAGTCCCCAGAGCCAGGACGATGGTGCTCAACCAAGGGCTTCCAGAGACAAATCCTGGAGCTGCCCAGGAGGGGTCAGGTGAGCAGGACATTCCCTGGGCCCACAGGACACTCGGGGGAGAGGTTGGCAAGGCACTCAGGGTCCTAGGTCAAGGAGGAACTCAAACTCTCTCTGCCTGCCCCAGGGTGGTAAGGGGGAGCGGGAAAGAAACAGAGATCCCTCCATCAGGGCACAGTGGGGGAAGCAGACTCCCCAAGTGGGGAGAGACAGAGCCCTCAAAATGGTTCAATGGAAAAGAGGAAGGGACACACACGAGTGAAGGAGACAGCAGGAAGAGGAGATTTAAGGAATGAAGACCTTATCTGGGGGCACAACATAGCTCTTCCATGTAGAAACGCCAGTGCAAAGAGTCCTGGTCCCTTGGGGTAAGGAGCCTAAGTCAGGGGCCTTGCATACGGGCACAGCCAGGTCTCAGGCTGCCAGGGTGATAGATGTTAGGGCAGAGGCAGCCCAATGGGGCAGAGTGTCCATCCCCCCAGGGCCAGGGCAGCATTGGCACCGACAGGATGTTCTCTAGGGCTCTGTCCAACCTAGTTTCCAGTGTGCCAAGCAACGGGGCTGTGGCCCTTCCCTAGAGGCAGCATGTCAGATCCCTGCCTGGGTGCCCCCGATATTCGTACTCAGTGAATCTCGATCACCACCCCACCCCCCTGCCCGCGGGGGTCCCCTTTGGGCCTGGGACACAGGGCTGGGAGTGGGTGGGGGACTCACCGCAGGGGGTGATGGCCGCAGGACCTAGATTTTCATTCTGCTTTCAGAGTCGCAGAGATCAAGGCAGTTGCCCCCTCATGAGGGGGTCTCTGCCGGGAGCCCTGTTCCTGAGGACACAGCGGAGGAAGGGGTCTCTGCCGGGAGCCCTGTTCCTGAGGACACAGAGGAGAAGGAGGTCTCTGACGGGAGCCCTGTTCCTGAGGACACAACTGAGGAGGAGGTCCCTGCCCTGGCTGTCCCCAGGGACCCAAGCCAGCAGCCCTCCGTGGCCACATCTGTCACCAGCCATTCCTCTACCCGCGGCGTGGAACCCATGGCCTTTAACCGCCTCTGCCCACAGCCGTCATGTGAGCCCCCCAGCGCGGGCGTGAAAAGAAAGTGCTCGGCACACGTCAGAGAGGCCGAGGGGAAGGGAGAAGAAAAGTCCCTTTACTACATGAAGGTCCAGGCCGTGAACGGCGTCTTGGTGGCCTGGAAGACCGGGACCGGCTTTGAAGCCATTAGCAAGCGGCCTCGCATCTTTAAGGCCAAGTACAGCGGAGGAGAAAGCTTTGCCGGCTCGGACCTGAGCAGCTCCCACACCAAGGCCGAGCTGGGGGACGTGGACCAAGAGGCAGAGAGTGGCGCCAGGGGGCCGGCAGAGGAGGCGCCGCAGCAGCCGACAGGAGAGCCCCCTGAGTGGCTCCTCACCATCGAGCAGGGTGTGCGGTGCCTGGCCTGCTGCCGAGTCTTTCCCAGCCTGGAGGTCCTCACCCAGCATGTGAAGCAGGGGCTGCACGAAGGCTTCAGCTGCCGCGTCTACTACCGGGTGCTGGGGCAGATGAGAGCGAGACAGAGGTCCCAGAAGAGAAGAGTCCTGGGCCCTTGGGGTAAGGAGCCTAAGCCAGGGGCCTTGGAGATGGGCACAGCCAGGTGTTGCCCGGGAGCCGTGTCTCAGGCTGCTCCTGGTAACCATGCCAGGGTGACAGATGTGAGGGCTGGGGCAGAGTTGTGGGGCAGAGTGTCCATCCCCCCAGGGCCAGGGCTGCATGGGCACCGACAGGATGTTCTCTAGGGCTCTGTCCAACCTAGTTTCCAGTGTGCCAAGCGAGGGGGCTGTGGCCCTTCCCTAGGGGCAGCGTGTCCGATCCCTGCCTGGGTGCCCCCCTGATATTCGTACTCAGTGAGTCTCGATCACCACACCACCCCTCTGCCCGCAGGGGGCCCCTTTGGGCCTGGGACACAGGGCTGGGAGTGGGTGGGGGACTCATCGCAGGGGCCGATGGCCGCAGGACCTGGGCTTTCATTCTGCTTTCAGAGTCGCGGAGATCAAGGAAGTCGCGCCCTCATCAGGGGGTCTCTGCCGGGAGATCTGTTCCTGAGGACACAGCAGAGGAGGGGGTTCCTGCCGGGAGCCCTGTTCCTAAGGACACAGCAGAGGAGGGGGTCTCTGCCGGGAGTCCTGTTCCTGAGGACACAGAGGAGAAGGAGGTCTCTGCCGGAAGCCCTGTTCCTGAGGACACAGCAGAGGAGGGGGTCTCTGCCGGGAGCCCTGTTCCTAAGGACACAGCGGAGGAGGGGGTCTCTGCCGGGAGCCCTGTTCCTAAGGACACAGCAGAGGAGGGGGTTCCTGCCGGGAGCCCTGTTCCTAAGGACACAGCGGAGGAGGGGGTCTCTGCCGGGAGTCCTGTTCCTGAGGACACACAGGAGAAGGAGGTCTCTGCCAGGAGCCCTGTTCCTGAGGACACAGCGGAGGAGGAGGTCTCTGCCCCGGCTGGCCCCAGGGACCCAAGCCAGCAGCCCTCCACAGCCACATCTGTCACCAGCCATTCCTCCACCCACGGTGTGGAACCCGTGGCCTTCAACCGCCTCTGCCCACAGCCGTCATGTGAGCCCCCCAGCGCGGGCGTGAAAAGAAAGTGCTCGGCACACGTCAGAGAGGCCGAGGGGAAGGGAGAAGAAAAGTCCCTTTACTACATGAAGGTCCAGGCCGTGAACGGCGTCTTGGTGGCCTGGAAGACCGGGACCGGCTTTGAAGCCATTAGCAAGCGGCCTCGCATCTTTAAGGCCAAGTACAGCGGAGGAGAAAGCTTTGCCGGCTCGGACCTGAGCAGCTCCCACACCAAGGCCGAGCTGGGGGACGTGGACCAAGAGGCAGAGAGTGGCGCCAGGGGGCCGGCAGAGGAGGCGCCGCAGCAGCCGACAGGAGAGCCCCCTGAGTGGCTCCTCACCATCGAGCAGGGTGTGCGGTGCCTGGCCTGCTGCCGAGTCTTTCCCAGCCTGGAGGTCCTCACCCAGCATGTGAAGCAGGGGCTGCACGAAGGCTTCAGCTGCCGCGTCTACTACCGGGTGCTGGGGCAGATGAGAGCGAGACAGAGGTCCCAGAAGAGAAGAGTCCTGGGCCCTTGGGGTAAGGAGCCTAAGCCAGGGGCCTTGGAGATGGGCACAGCCAGGTGTTGCCCGGGAGCCGTGTCTCAGGCTGCTCCTGGTAACCATGCCAGGGTGACAGATGTGAGGGCTGGGGCAGAGTAGTGGGGCAGAGTGTCCATCCCCCCAGGGCCAGGGCTGCATGGGCACCGACAGGATGTTCTCTAGGGCTCTGTCCAACCTAGTTTCCAGTGTGCCAAGCGAGGGGGCTGTGGCCTTCCCTGGGGGCAGCATGTCCGATCCCTGCCTGGGTGCCCCCCTGATATTCGTACTCAGTGAGTCTCGATCACCACATCACCCCTCTGCCCGTGGGTGGCCCTTTTGGGTCTTGGACACGTGGCTGGGAGCAGGTGGGGGACTCATCGCAGGGAGCAATGGCCTCAAGACCTGGGCTTTCATTCTGCTTTCAGAGTCGCAGAGATCAAGGAAGTCGCACCCTCATCAGGGGGTCTCTGCCGGGAGACCTGTTCCTGAGGACACAGAGAAGGAGGTCTCTGCCGGGAGCCCTGTTCCTAAGGACATAGCGGAGGAGGGGGTCTCTACCGGGAGCCCTGTTCCTGAGGACACAGCGGAGGAGGCGGTCTCTGCCAGGAGCCCTGTTCCTGAGGAAAGAGCAGAGGAGAGGGCCTCTGCCGGGAGCCCTGTTCCTAAGGACACAGCGGAGGAGGGGGTCTCTGCCGGGAGCCCTGTTCCTGAGGACACAGTGGAGAAGGGGGTCTCTGCCGGGAGCCCTGTTCCTGAGGACACAGCAGAGGAGGGGGTCTCTGCCAGGAGCCCTGTTCCTGAAGACACAGTAGAGGAGAAGGTCTCTGCCAGGAGCCCTGTTCCTGAGGAAAGAGCAGAGGAGGGGGCCTCTGCCGGGAGCCCTGTTCCTGAGGACACAGTGGAGAAGGGGGTCTCTGCCGGGAGCCCTGTTCCTAAGAACACAGCAGAGGAGGGGGTTCCTGCCAGGAGCCCTGTTCCTGAGGACACAGCAGAGGAGGGGGTTCCTGCCAGGAGCCCTGTTCCTGAGGAGACAGCGGAGGAGGGGGTCTCTGCCCCGGCTGGCCCCAGGGACCCAAGACAGCACCTCTCTGCGGCCACATCCATCTCCAGCCACTCCACCACCCACAGCGTGGAACTCGTGGCCTCCAACCACCCGTGCGCACAGCTGCCATGTGAGCCCCCCAGCGCAGGCATGAAGAGAAAGAGCTCGGCGCACATCAGAGAGGCCGAGGGGGAGGGAGAAGAAAAGTCCCTTTTCTACATGAAGGTCCAGGCTGTGAACAGCGTCTCGGTGGCCTGGGAGACCGGGACCGGCTTTGAAGCCATTAGCAAGCGGCCTCGCATCTTTAAGGCCAAGTACAGCGGAGGAGAAAGCTTTGCCGGCTCGGACCTGAGCAGCTCCCACACCAAGGCCGAGCTGGGGGACGTGGACCAAGAGGCAGAGAGTGGTGCCTGTGGGCCGGCAGAGGAGGCGCCGCAGCAGCCGACAGGAGAGCCCCCTGAGTGGCTCCTCACCATCGAGCATGGTGTGCGGTGCCTGGCCTGCTGCCGAGTCTTTCCCAGCCTGGATGTCCTCACCCAGCATGTGAAGCAGGGGCTGCACGAAGGCTTCAGCTGCCGCGTCTACTACCGGGTGCTGGGGCAGATGAGGGCAAGAGAGAGGTCCCAGAGGAGAGGGCAACGTGGGGGCCGGGGTTGGCAGCCACGCGTCCGGGAGTGCAGCAAGTGTGGGGGACAGATACGGCGCCCACACAAGGCTGCCAAATAGGCCTGGCGAGGCCGCGCTGGGGGGGAGCCCAGCTGCTGGCTGAGACCAGAAACGACTCTGCCAGGAGAGCCCTAAATCCACAGGGTGGCAAGTGCAGCCAGCAGCGGGTCCGGGGCACACACGCCAGTCGCTGCCCCCGGCTAGGAAGCCCTGCCCCCTCCCGGCTTCCCAGCCAGACCCGATCTCCACCTGAGGCCAGGACAAGGAGCTCTGGGACTCACCATGATACGCCCGGGTCCCTGCTTGGGAAAGACCAGCGCTACAAGCATCAGGGCTGAGAACTGGCAGCTCCAGCAGCACCAGGCCAACTTCATCCCAGCCCAGCACTTCAGACCCGCACCAGGCTCCCCCCCGGGGCCAACAGGCCAAACCGGAGCTGCCAGTCTCCCTCCCCTCCCCCAGCCCGGCCAGAGAAGCAACCTGCAGCTCCCGCAGCAAGGCCCTGCAGATGCCAGCAGAGCCCCAGACAGCAACGCCGGGCCCCACCCCTCCATAGGGCTCTGGCTGACCCGGACCCAGCCACCAGGGACGGGAAAAGAACTGACGGCATCAGGCAGCCCTCTCCCTGCCGGGACCCTGCCTTAAGCCTTGGCCGCCAGCCACCCAGAGGGATAGAGGGTCGGTAGGAGATCCACATCCTTAGAGACGCACGCGGACTCCAGCCCATCGACAGGAGGAAGGTGATGAGAAGACGTCTCTCTGCAGCATCCCAGGAGATGGACGCACAGGGCAGCTACAACGCACAGCCCCTGAAGGCTGAGCCGTGGCCTCTGCCCCACGGAGCACCGAGCTGGGAGCGCGCCGCACAGCACCAATATCGGCTAAGTGGCTTACATTGGGGGTTCTCATCTGGGGCGGGGGGGATGCCCTGGGGTCTTAGAGCGTCTCAGGGGCTTGTGAGCTAGGGCAGGGAGGTAAATGGTCTGGGCAGGGGGCTGGAGGTCAGGAAGGCAAATGTGGGCAAGGGCTGGGTGAGAGAAAGGGGGTGTGGGCAGGGGTCAGGGGTCTGGATAGGAGGAAGGGGGGTGTGGGCAGGGACTGGCAGCTCCGGTTTGGCCTGTTGGCCCCGGGGGGGAGCCTGGTGCGGGTCTGAAGTGCTGGGCTGGGATGAAGTTGGCCTGGTGCTGCTGGAGCTGCCAGTTCTCAGCCCTGATGCTTGTAGCGCTGGTCTTTCCCAAGCAGGGACCCGGGCGTATCATGGTGAGTCCCAGAGCTCCTTGTCCTGGCCTCAGGTGGAGATCGGGTCTGGCTGGGAAGCCGGGAGGGGGCAGGGCTTCCTAGCCGGGGGCAGCGACTGGCGTGTGTGCCCCGGACCCGCTGCTGGCTGCACTTGCCACCCTGTGGATTTAGGGCTCTCCTGGCAGAGTCGTTTCTGGTCTCAGCCAGCAGCTGGGCTCCCCCCCAGCGCGGCCTCGCCAGGCCTATTTGGCAGCCTTGTGTGGGCGCCGTATCTGTCCCCCACACTTGCTGCACTCCCGGACGCGTGGCTGCCAACCCCGGCCCCCACGTTGCCCTCTCCTCTGGGACCTCTCTCTTGCCCTCATCTGCCCCAGCACCCGGTAGTAGACGCGGCAGCTGAAGCCTTCGTGCAGCCCCTGCTTCACATGCTGGGTGAGGGCGTCCAGGCTGGGAAAGACTCGGCAGCAGGCCAGGCACCGCACACCCTGCTCGATGGTGAGGAGCCACTCAGGGGGCTCTCCTGTCGGCTGCTGCGGCGCCTCCTCTGCCGGCCCCCTGGCGCCACTCTCTGCCTCTTGGTCCACGTCCCCCAGCTCGGCCTTGGTGTGGGAGCTGCTCAGGTCCGAGCCGGCAAAGCTTTCTCCTCCGCTGTACTTGGCCTTAAAGATGCGAGGCCGCTTGCTAATGGCTTCAAAGCCGGTCCCGGTCT